>NC_039244.1:379461-424461 GCF_003368295.1 Carassius auratus
AAAAGATATAGAAACTTAGGACACAATTCTTAATGTCAGGCAGGTAGTTTAGTCAATCCTGGCAAAATTTACATCCATGGATTCGGCATGTTCGAGAATAGAAAGACACAAGATCATGATTTTCAACTAATTGTTCAAAAGTTATAAGCAGAAATGTGAATTTTTGGTATCTCACGACCCATAGGTGGCGCTGTCCCAACTTTGGATATATTCTCAGTTCATAGTGTTGATGAAGTGTAGCGAGTTTTGTGGCGATTGATCAAAGTACGGCCGAGATACAGCTTCTGGAACAATTTCGATTCAACACTGTTAACTTCAGAGCATCATAACTCTTTTTTTGACCAGTAGGTCGAAAATTCTGTTCAGTCATTTCTGTGCGGCTCGGTCCAAAGATCGTCTGAGGAAATTTTGAGAAGAATTGGGCCACATTTGAAGGAGGAGTAGCGAAAAAACGGAATACTGTACTTTTCTTAATGGCCTTCACTGTAATGGCAGGAATTTTAATGTAATATTCAATGTGATCAGCGTGAAGAGAGGAATCAGGTGTACTAAGTTTTATCTTGATAGAAGAAGGTGTTCAAAAGTTATAAGGAAAAATGTGCATTTATGCTATCTCATGACCCATAGGTGGCGCTGTGCCCGAATTCGGCATGAACCCTCAGATCATGGTTGTTGTGAAGTGTATCAAGTTTAGTTTCGTTTGATCAATGTTTGGCCGAGGATACAGCCTCTTAACCGATTTTGGGTGGACCTCGTTATGTCACAATTGAATAACTTTTGAACAAAAGACGAATATCAAAAAATCTGTTCAGTCATTTCTGTGCGGCTCGGTCGAAGATCGTCTGTGGCAAATTTCAGAAAAATCAAACCACTTTTGAAGGAGGAGTAGCGTTTAAACGGAAACACTTAATTAGCTTAATAGCAATTTACTGTAATGGGTGGAAACTTAATGTAAGGTATAGAATGCAATCTCCATGAAGAGAGTAATCATGTGTACTAAGTTTTATCTGTCTAGACCAAAGGGTTCAGGAGTTATTAAAGTTTCAAAACTGAATTTTTGAACTGGTGGTGGCGGCTTGTAGAGTTGGTCTTAGAGACCCCAAAGTTGGTTCAGATCACTATTGGTGACCATCTCTAGAAGTGTGCCAAATTTCATCATTTTCCCATGTTCCCTTCATAGGGCTAGCATAGTGATCGATTGTTTTTGCTCGAAAATTCTACCAAAAACAATCGCTAATATAGCTGCAAGCAGCGATACCGGGCCAAGCCCTGAAGGGCTGTAGCCAGAGCAACGAGCGGGACGAAGCAAAACGGCCAAAACGGAACTTTCCATCGGATCGACTTTACCCACCCCGGATTCGATCCCACGACCTCTCGGGTTTGCGACGAGTGCCTTAGCGAAGTGCGCCACATTAGTTGACACACTGTTTGCATGGCACAGAAGAGAGGTTAAGGTGTGAGAATTAAACTCTCAAAAGCCCGAAGCAGCATTTTAGCCAGATTAGCATGCTACGCTAAAAAATGCTAACGTTGCTCAAAGTTAACCAGATAGCTCAGGAGACCCATTAGAGTCATAGAAACGTGTTAGCATTTTAGCTAATTAGCATGCTAAGCTAATTAGCATAAATCAACCAGCACAGGCACGGTCAACTTCAGAGCTGTACACGTCGGGAACGGGAGTGAATATCAAAAATCTGTTCAGTCATTTCTGTCAGGCCCGGTCAGAAGTTCATCTGATAAAATTTTGAACAAATTGAACAAGATTTCAGGGAGGAGTAGCGAAAAAACTGTATTTAAATACATTCAATATGGCGGACAGACGCCATATTGGAAAATGGCAAAGGAGACATCATCTGATTCGGCATAACCCACGGAATCAAATGACATAAAAATAACAAAAATTTATCAACATTTACAGTAGTTATAAGGGGTTTTGCAAGAATCGTTATATCTCTTGAACACTAGGTGGCGCTGTCTTCCAACTTCCGGGGGTACCTCCAGCATATGGTGTTGATGATGCCTATCAATTGTTGTGAAGATTTGTACAGTAGTTCAAAAGTTATAGCAATTTTTGACAAATTTCAAAATGGCGGACGGGTGGTCCAGGTGGTCTTGACAAAAATTGACCTCCACAGATTCGAAATGATCTACAGAAACCATAGACATCAAGATCATAATTTTCTGATGAATTGTTCAGAAGTTATAAGCCAAAAAGTGCATTTTTGGTATCTCAACACCCATAGGTGCGCTGTTCCCAAATTTGGCATGGACCCCCAGATTATGGTGTAGATGAAGTGTACCAAGTTTGGTTTCGATTGATCAAAGTTTGGCTGAGATACAGCATCTCAACCGATTTGAGGTCAACCTCAGTAAGTTCACAGCATCATAACTTTTTTTTCATTAGTGTTCAAAAAATTCTGTTAAGTCAATTCTGTGCAGCTCAGTCCAAAGATTTTATGTGCCAAATTTCAGAAGAATTGGACCAATTTTGAAGGAGGAGTATTGTTTAGACTGATTACTGTACTTTTCAAAATGGCTGCTACTGTAATGGGCGGAGTCTTAATGTAAGGTGTGGAATGGAATCTCCATAAAGAGACAAAATAGATGTACTAAGTTTTATTTTAATAGAATTAGTGGTTCAACAGTTATTAACGTTTGAATGTTGAATTTTTGGACTGCTGGTGGCGCTATAGAGTTTGGCCTAGAGACCCCAAAGTTGGTCAGATCACTTATAATGACCGGTTATACAAGTGTGCCAAATTTCATCATTTTCCCATGTTTCCTTCATAGGGCTGCCATAGACTCCCATTAGACGAGAAGAAGAAGAAGAAGAAGAAGAAGAATAATAATAATAATAATAATAATAAAACATACAGATACAATAGGGGCTACAGCCCTCTGGGCTGGCCCCTAATAATAAATATAGCTGCAAGCAGCGATACCGGGGCCAAGCCCTGAAGGGCTGTAGCCAGAGCAACGAGCGGGACGAAGCAAAACGGCCAAAACGGAACTTCCATCGGATCGACGTTACCCACCCCGGATTCGATCCCACGACCTCTGGGGCTCGGGACCGGTGCCTTAGCTAAGTGCGCCACATTAGTTGACACACAGTTTGCATGGCACAGAAGAGAGGTTAAGGTGTGAGGATGAGTTCACTAAAGAAAGTTGCCTAGCATTTTAAGGTAGTTTAGTCAATCCTGGCAAAATTTACATCCATAGATTCGGCATTAACCCGAGGAATAGAAAGAAACCAAGATCATGTTTTTGCAACTAATTGTTCAAAAGCTATAAGCAGACATGTGAATTTTTGGTATCTCACGACCCATAGGTGGCGCTGTTTCCAACTTTGGGATATATTCTCAGTTCATAGTGTTGATGAAGTGTAGCAAGTTTTGTGGCGATTGATCAAAGTACGGCCGAGATACAGCTTCTCGAACAATTTCGATTCAACACTGTTAACTTCAGAGCATCATAACTCTTTTTTTGACCAGTAGGTCGAAAAATTCTGTTCAGTCATTTCTGTGCGGCTCGGTCCAAAGATCGTATGAGGAAATTTTGAGAAGAATTGGGCCACATTTGAAGGAGGAGTAGCGAAAAAACGGAATACTGTACTTTTCTTAATGGCCTTCACTGTAATGGCAGGAATTTTAATGTAAACTATTCAATGTGATCAGCGTGAAGAGAGGAATCAGGTGTACTAAGTTTTATGTTGATAGAAGAAGGTGTTCAAAAGTTTTAAGCAAAAATTTGCATTTATGCTATCTCATGACCCATAGGTGGCGCTGTGCCCGAATTCGGCATGAATCCTCAGATCATGGTGTTGATGAAGTGTATCAAGTTTAGTTTCGATTGATCAATGTTTGGCCGAGATACAGCCTCTTAACCGATTTTGGGTCGACCTCGTTATGTTCACAATTGAATAACTTTTGAACAAAGACGAATATCAAAATCTGTTCAGTCATTTCTGTGCGGCTCGGTCCGAAGATCGTCTGTGGCAAATTTCAGAAAAATCAAACCACTTTTGAAGGAGGAGTAGCGTTTAAACGGAAACACTTAATTAGCTTAATAGCAATTACTGTAATGGGTGGAGACTTAATGTAAGGTATAGAGTGTAATCTCCACGAAGAGAGTAATCATGTGTACTAAGTCGTATCTGGATAGACCAAAGGGTTCAGGAGTTATTAAAGTTTCAAAAACTGAATTTTTGAACTGGTGGTGGCGCTGTAGAGTTGGTCTTAGAGACTCCAAAGTTGGTCAGATCACTCTTGGTGACCATCTCTAGAAGTGTGCCAAATTTCATCATTTTCCCATGTTCCCTTCATAGGGCTTGCATAGTGATCGATTGTTTTTGCTCGAAAATTCTACCAAAAACAATCGCTAATATAGCTGCAAGCAGCGATACCGGGGCCAAGCCCTGAAGGGCTGTAGCCAGAGCAACGAGCGGGACGAAGCAAAACGGCCAAAACGGAACTTCCATCGGACCGACGTTACCCACCCCGGATTCGATCCCACGACCTCTGGGGCTCGGGACCGGTGCCTTAGCGAAGTGCGCCACATTAGTTGACACACAGTTTGCATGGCACAGAAGAGAGGTTAAGGTGTGAGGATGAGTTCACTAAAGAAAGTTGCCTAGCATTTTAAGGTAGTTTAGTCAATCCTGGCAAAATTTACATCCATAGATTCGGCATTACCCGAGGAATAGAAAGAAACCAAGATCATGTTTTTGCAACTAATTGTTCAAAAGCTATAAGCAGACATGTGAATTTTGGTATCTCACGACCCATAGGTGGCGCTGTTTTCAACTTTGGGATATATTCTCAGTCCATAGTGTTGATGAAGTGTAGCGAGTTTTGTGGCAATTGATCAAAGTACGGCCGAGATATAGCGTCTCATTCAATTTCGATTCAACACTATTAACTTCAGAGCATCATAACTCTTTTTTTGACCAGTAGGTCGAAAAATTCTGTTCAGTCATTTCTGTGCGGCTCGGTCCAAAGATCGTCTGAGGAAATTTTGAGAAGAATTGGGCCACATTTGAAGGAGGAGTAGCGAAAAAAGGGAATACTGTACTTTTCTAAATGGCCATCACTGTAATGGCAGGAATTTTAATGTAAACTATTAAATGTGATCAGCGTGAAGAGAGGAATGAGATGTACTAAGTTTTATGTTGATAGAAGAAGGTGTTCAAAAGTTATAAGGAGAAATGTGCATTTATGCTATCTCATGACCCATAGGTGGTGCTGTCCCTGAATTCGGCATGTACCCTCAGATCATGGTGTTTATGCAGTGTATCAAGTTTAATTTCGATTGATCAATGTTTGGCCGAGATACAGCCTCTTAACCAATTTTGGGTGGACCTCGTTATGTTCAAAATTTAATAACTTTTGAACAAAAACGAATATCAAAAATCTGTTCAGTCATTTCTGTGCGGCTCGGTCCGAAGATCGTCTGTGGCAAATTTCAGAAAAATCAAACCACTTTTGAAGGAGGAGTAGTGTTTAAACAGAAACATTTAATTAGCTTAATAGCAATTACTGTAATGGGTGGAGACTTAATGTAAGGTATAGAGTGTAATCTCCATGAAGAGAGTAATCATGTGTACTAAGTCCTATCTGGATAGACCAAAGGGTTCATGAGTTATTAAAGTTTAAAAACTGAATTTTTGAACTGGTGGTGGCGCTGTAGAGTTGGTCTTAGAGACTCCAAAGTTGGTCAGATCACTATTGGTGACCATCTCTAGAAGTGTGCCAAATTTCATCATTTTCCCATGTTCCCTTCATAGGGCTAGCATAGTGATCGATTGTTTTTGCTCGAAAATTCTACCAAAAACAATCGCTAATATAGCTGCAAGCAGCGATACCGGGGCCAAGCCCTGAAGGGCTGTAGCCAGAGCAACGAGCGGGACGAAGCAAAACGGCCAAAATGGAACTTCCATCGGATCGACGTTACCCACCCCAGATTCGATCCCACGACCTCTCAGGTTTGGGACGAGTGCCTTAGCTAAGTGTGCCACATTAGTTGACACACTGTTTGCATGGCACAGAAGAGAGGTTAAGGTGTGAGAATTAACTCTCAAAAGCCCGAAGCAGCATTTTAGCCAGATTAGCATGCTACGCTAAAAAATGCTAACGTTGCTCAAAGTTAACCAGATAGCTCAGGAGACCCATTAGAGTCAATAGAAACGTGTTAGCATTTTAGCTAATTAGCATGCTAAGCTAATTAGCATAAATCAACCAGCACAGGCACGGTCAACTTCGGAGCTGTACACGTCGGGAACGGGAGTGAATATCAAAAATCTGTTCAGTCATTTCTGTCAGGCCCGGTCTGAACTTCATCTGATAAAATTTTGGACAAAATTGAACAAGATTTCAGGGAGGAGTAGCGAAAAAACTGTATTTCATTCCATTCAATATGGCGGACAGACGCCATATTGGAAAATGAAAATTGAGACATCATCAGATTCGGCATAACCAAAGGAATAAAATGACATAAAAATAACAAAAATCGATCAACATTTACAGTAGTTATAAGGGGTTTTGCAAGAATCGTTATATCTCTTGAACACTAGGTGGCGCTGTCTTCTAACTTCCGGGGTACCTGCGGCACATGTTGTTGATGATGCCTATCGATTTTTGTGAAGATATGTACAGTAGATCAAAAGATATAGCAATTTTTGACAAATTTCAAAATGGCGGACGGGTGGTCCAGGTGGTCTTGACAAAATGGACATCCACAGATTCGGAATGATCTAAAGAATCCATAGACACCAAGATAATAATTTTCTGATGAATTGTTCAGAAGTTATAAGCAAAAAAGTGAATTTTTGGTATCTCGACACCCATAGGTGGCGCTATTCCCAAATTTGGCATGGACCCCCAGATCATGGTGTAGATGAAGTGTACCAAGTTTGGTTTCGATTGATCAAAGTTTGGCCGAGATACAGCATCTCAACCGATTTTAGGTCAGCCTCAGTAAGTTCACAGCATCATAACTTTTTTTTTCACTAGTGTTCAAAAAATTCTGTTCAGTCATTTCTGTGCGGCTCACTCCAAAGAACATCTGAGCCAAATTTCAGAAGAATTGGACCAATTTTGAAGGAGGAGTAGTGTTTAGACTGAATACTGTACTTTTCAAAATGGCCGCTACTGTAATGGGCGGAGTCTTAATGTAAGGTGTGGAATGGAATCTCCATGAAGAGACAAAATAGATGTACTAAGTTTTATTTTCATAGAATTAGTGATTCAAGAGTTATTAACGTTTGAATGTTGAATTTTTGAACTGGTGGTGGCGCTGTAGAGTTGGTCCTAGAGACCCCAAAGTTGGTCAGATCACTAATAATGGTCATCTCTACAAGTGTGCCAAATTTCATCATTTTCCCATGTTCCCTTCATAGGGCTGCCATAGACTCCCATTGGACGAGAAGAAGAAGAAGAAGAAGAAGAATAATAATAATAATAAAACATACAGATACAATAGGGGCTACAGCCCTCTGGGCTTGGCCCCTAAATATAGCTGCAAGCAGCGATACCGGGGCCAAGCCCTGAAGGGCTGTAGCCAGAGCAACGAGCGGGACGAAGCAAAACGGCCAAAATGGAACTTCCATCGGATCGACGTTACCCACCCCAGATTCGATCCCACGACCTCTCGGGTTTGGGACGAGTGCCTTAGCTAAGTGTGCCACATTAGTTGACACACTGTTTGCATGGCACAGAAGAGAGGTTAAGGTGTGAGAATTAACTCTCAAAAGCCCGAAGCAGCATTTTAGCCAGATTAGCATGCTACGCTAAAAAATGCTAACGTTGCTCAAAGTTAACCAGATAGCTCAGGAGACCCATTAGAGTCAATAGAAACGTGTTAGCATTTTAGCTAATTAGCATGCTAAGCTAATTAGCATAAATCAACCAGCACAGGCACGGTCAACTTCGGAGCTGTACACGTCGGGAACGGGAGTGAATATCAAAAATCTGTTCAGTCATTTCTGTCAGGCCCGGTCTGAACTTCATCTGATAAAATTTTGGACAAAATTGAACAAGATTTCAGGGAGGAGTAGCGAAAAAACTGTATTTCATTCCATTCAATATGGCGGACAGACGCCATATTGGAAAATGAAAATTGAGACATCATCAGATTCGGCATAACCAAAGGAATAAAATGACATAAAAATAACAAAAATCGATCAACATTTACAGTAGTTATAAGGGGTTTTGCAAGAATCGTTATATCTCTTGAACACTAGGTGGCGCTGTCTTCTAACTTCCGGGGTACCTGCGGCACATGTTGTTGATGATGCCTATCGATTTTTGTGAAGATATGTACAGTAGATCAAAAGATATAGCAATTTTTGACAAATTTCAAAATGGCGGACGGGTGGTCCAGGTGGTCTTGACAAAATGGACATCCACAGATTCGGAATGATCTAAAGAATCCATAGACACCAAGATAATAATTTTCTGATGAATTGTTCAGAAGTTATAAGCAAAAAAGTGAATTTTTGGTATCTCGACACCCATAGGTGGCGCTATTCCCAAATTTGGCATGGACCCCCAGATCATGGTGTAGATGAAGTGTACCAAGTTTGGTTTCGATTGATCAAAGTTTGGCCGAGATACAGCATCTCAACCGATTTTAGGTCAGCCTCAGTAAGTTCACAGCATCATAACTTTTTTTTTCACTAGTGTTCAAAAAATTCTGTTCAGTCATTTCTGTGCGGCTCACTCCAAAGAACATCTGAGCCAAATTTCAGAAGAATTGGACCAATTTTGAAGGAGGAGTAGTGTTTAGACTGAATACTGTACTTTTCAAAATGGCCGCTACTGTAATGGGCGGAGTCTTAATGTAAGGTGTGGAATGGAATCTCCATGAAGAGACAAAATAGATGTACTAAGTTTTATTTTCATAGAATTAGTGATTCAAGAGTTATTAACGTTTGAATGTTGAATTTTTGAACTGGTGGTGGCGCTGTAGAGTTGGTCCTAGAGACCCCAAAGTTGGTCAGATCACTAATAATGGTCATCTCTACAAGTGTGCCAAATTTCATCATTTTCCCATGTTCCCTTCATAGGGCTGCCATAGACTCCCATTGGACGAGAAGAAGAAGAAGAAGAAGAAGAATAATAATAATAATAAAACATACAGATACAATAGGGGCTACAGCCCTCTGGGCTTGGCCCCTAATAATAATAATAAAACATACAGATACAATAGGGGCTACAGCCCTCTGGGCTTGGCCCCTAATTAGCTGAGTTGTCGCTCAGATCTCAATCCTCATCAAATAATTACACTTGTTTCAACACTTAATTAATTAATTAATTAATTATTTTTAAATATGCTTAATTTTTATAATAGTTTAAATTAAAAAAATCTAGAAATAGGCCTGATTTTCTTTCAGCAAAATTAAATTTAGAATTTATTTATTTACTGTGAACATGCTTCATTTGAATAATTTTATAACATCGGACTATTTCTCTCTATGCAAAACGTAATTTCTTCTTTCTTTCAGACATCAATGCTTCATTCATAATATCATTATTATTTGTCATTTATTTTCTATGCTGTTGTTATTGTTGCTATTGATTTTGGGCAATAAACCACCACCTACAGTAGCATCCAGCCAGATTGCATTAGCAGGTTTGATCCCCAGGTCTATGAGTTTGTTGAGATCAGAGTAACGTCAGGGATGTTTGTCAGAAACAGAGCAGCGCTGCGGTGGATGTGAGGCCTCACCTGTGTGTTTTCTGTTCTGTGTGTCTGACACCTGAAGCTGCGGCCGTTCACCCTCATCGGTGTCACGGGACGATCTGCTGAGCTGTTTTGCACAATGCCGCCGCACACCTGCAGGGCTGGAGGTCGGGGGTCCGGGGGCGTGTCCTGCTCACCTGTCACTCACCTGCTGCCTTTGATTCCAGCCAACGCTTCCAACGCTTCCTGTGCAGCTTAACATTCCTGCGCGAGGCCCTCCGTCAGCAGACGGTAAAGACAAGCGTTCGCTCGAGGGCAGCGGGACTCTCTGGAGATTAGCCCTGCTTTCTCTAATGCTTTTGCTGAGAGCTGCTTCACTTGTGTTTCTGTGGCTTTGTGGTTTTGAACTTGTGCACAAAACTGTGTTACTAGTCCTGCACTGTTTGTGCTCTGGATGTCAATGATTCCTCACTTCACTTTTTTTATCTTTTCACTTTTGGTAACAAGCAGCCACTTAACTTTTGTTTTATTTTGTTGTGTTTTAGACTTCAGTGATTCTCCAAATGATGTTTATTTATTTATTTTTACTTTTGGCAATAAGCTGCCACCTAAGAATCATTATTATATGTTTATTTTATTTTATTTAGTTTTTTTATTGTATTTTATTTTAGATATAAGTGATTCTTCAAGTTTATTATTTATTTATTTTTATTATTATTTTACTTTTGGTAACAAGCTGCAACCTAACAACCATTATTTTTTTATTTTTTTATTTTTTTATTTTTATTTTTATTTTTATTTTTATTTTTATTTTTATTTTTATTTTATTTTTATTTTTATTTTTATTTTTATTTTTATTTTAGACAAGTGATTCAACATTCTGTTTGTTTGTTTGTTTGTGTGTTTTATTTTCCTTTCGGCAACAAGCAACCACCTAACAACAAATTATTATTATTATTATTATTATTATTATTATTATTATTATTATTATTATTATTATTTTACTTTAGGTAATGAGCAGCCACCTAGGAACCTTTATTTACATATACGTTTATTTATTGTAAACATGCTTATTTTTCATAATTTTGATAATAATGTCAATGCATCAGAAAACAACAACAACAACAACAAATCTAAAAATAGGCTTAATTTCTAAATAATTTTGGGGTTTTGTAATAATAACAGTGATGCTTGGCTAATCAACCCCTTCTAAAGAATTTGATGGGAAATGTTGGGATCTCATTTGTGATTTTCCTTTATATTTGCTGAAGCCTCAGGAATCTGCTGGAGTCTGGAGCGTCAGATGTTTTCTCGAGCGTCTGAACCACAGCATGTTCTCAGACAGAGATACAGCCTTCATCAAGGTCAGCAGCTACAAACACATCCAGCTCTCACATGACCAAACCATCACAAGCCCTAGATACATCAGTATCAGTAAAAATACAACTCTACAGACGCTCTCATACGTGTAGTTCACATAGTCTTAAATTAGCAGATATGACACTAAATTTATAATCCTTTATAGGGGTCAACAGACAGGGGTCTGTTACATAATATTATTTCCTGGGTTGAAATATGTAAAAAAAAAATAATAATAATAATTAATTAAAACATTAACATTAATGTAATTTAAATAAATAAATAAATGTTTTATTTTAGTTATTTATTTAGTTATTTATTTAAATAAGTGTTTATGTAAAATGAAAAGTAAGTAAATGTCTACTTATTTATCATGAAAATAATGACAGATTGGCTATCAATATATATATATATATATTATATTATTATTATTATTTTTTTTTTTTTTTTGTAACTAAATTAGCATATATGAAACCAAACTGTATCAGTTATAAGGTTCAGAGTCTGTTAAATACTCTTTTTTTGTGTAAAAATTTTTTTTACATATGTAAAATATTTAAACACCTTAAAGTAATTAAAATATTTATATATTTATTTGTTTAAATTAGTGTTTTTGTATTATGGTTAAATAAATATAAACTTTCTTCTTTACTTATTTTTTATGAAAGTAATGCCACATTGCAAAAAAAAACATTTCTTCTTTTTTTCCCCTTTTTTTGTATTTCTTATTTCTTTCTTTTGACGAAAGAATTGATAAATCTTCAGTTGCTGGAACAAAGTTGAATGACAGATCACTAGACTGTGATTGTGTATTCGGAAGTGAAAAACCAAACCCGTTTAATTAGATGAAGATGTCTTACTTTGCCCACAGTGCATTCAACACACAAACTCAACTGTGAAGATCCGTTCTTTTACAGTCTGTTGTTTCTCTTCCTTGTCCTTCTCTTGACTCTCTCCTCTCTCTTCACGATTAATGAGGCGAAACATCAATGAAGGAAAATCTCCCGCAGCTGCGCTGAAGGCTTCGCTGGAGGTGCGACAGGTAATAATACAGCAGGTTTAGTCATTATAACAATGCAAAATCTGTTTTCTCTTATTTCTGTGACATCACCAGAGTGAGTTATTTTGGGTTTTGTATTTCGTAAATACTGCGCATTATCATCTGTTTACATGGAACTTGAAATGGAAACGATGACAAAAGTAGCAACAGAAGCTGTTTTTTGTGTGTACGCAGCTGATTTTTTGTTCTCTGTCTGTTATAAATAGCTTCATAACGTATATCAGCACCAGTTTGTTGATGAAAGAGGCTTCAGGAATGATAAACACGAGAGAAGTGTTGTGTCTACTGATGGCCAGCAATGATCTTACCTGACAACACAACCTACAGTCATCACAATCCCTGCTTTCACAGCAAAAAACTAGAGAAATATTGAATAAAACAAATTATAATAATGAGTGCTTTAACAGGAAAGAAAATAAAACAGTGTTAATTTTTATTATTATTATTCTCAAAATTACCAAAAAGGTAAAACATTTGGTGACATTTATTAATTTTATTTTATTATTTTTTATTTTATTATTTTTAAATTTAATTTAATTTAATTTAAAATGCATTATGGTAAATAAAAATACTTAAAAAATAAACATTTACATTAAAAAAATAACAAAATGCATTTACAAAACTCTAAAATATAAGCCTTATTTTCTTCACATATAACTATATTATTGATGTGTGCAAACAGACAATAAAATACTCTTAATTTTATTCCACAAATTAAAAAGTAAAAAATCTGTACACACAAAAAAAGTTAATAGCATTTGATTGATTGTAAATGTGGGGAAAATACTTACATTTCATAAAAATTAAAGTCAAAATGCACTTTTTTTTTGCTTTAATTCTTTATACATAAATGTATAAATAATGTGTGCTTGCACAGCAAAGACAATAAAATGAGCTTAATTTTATATTTAGACATATTGAATTATCATCTCAACATATATTTCTATTTATTCATTAATTTAAAGAAACAATAATATAGTCATTATTTTTATCCAAATATTTTTATACGGTCTTGCATTCATTATCATCATAATAATGTATATCATAATAAAAATAATAATAATTTGATACTCTGATTTGGTATATTAGGAATTAAAAATCTTTCCAATTTTGTAAATATTCCCTTAGATAAATTAGATAAGCACCTGTTATCATTACTAGCTTTATTACTAACATGTGCGACAGTAATAACAGTACATTATGCATATTTACATGCAATCAAATCCCACATTAATTAAATTAATATTACTGTAACATTACTGTAACTTCAAATAAAATGTAACCAAAAATAACTAAGTAAGAATATGTGGAGTAAGTGGTGTTTTGGTGGAAGTGTTGTTTACATACGTTTTTAACTAATGATATAATATGAGTAACTGTCTTTCAGACAAACCACTGTGTGCTTCAGATCATCTCTTTACCATAATCTCATTTTATCAGTCAGTGAGACAAAACACGACAGCGTCTCGCTCGTCTTCACGCCTGACAGCAGAACCAGAAAGAGCTCGAAATGATGAATCGACTCGACTCTGCAGGACACGCTCCATTTCCTCTTCCTCCCTTTATATATATTGTTCTATCGAGATATACATCATATGTCACGGTATGAGATATTTAGCTATTTTCATTTTATTATTTTTATTAAAACTTAGAGCAAAAAAGGGAAATTCTAAACACAATAGAACAGAAAGGCTACAGTAATCCAATAAACTTACAATTTCAGGCTACAGTAGTGAAGCAATACTACACAGATTGAATATTCAGGTTTATAACGAAACACAGTCTTCACTGTATGAATCAAATATGAATGGGTTCTTTTAGACATTCAGTCAAGAGCAATGTGTGTCTTTCTCTTTGTCTTTTGTTGTTTGATTAACATTAAAGGGATAGTTCACCCAAAAATGTTTAATAAAAAGTTGGGTGAGTCGGTCTTAAAGTGACAGCAGCCTAATTTACCTGCTGCTGTCTGTCATTAAAGGGTTACAGTTCACCCAAAAATTTAAATTACCCCATTATTTACTCGCCCTCAGGGCATCCTAGACGCATATGACTTTCGTCTTTCAGACAAATACAATCAGAGTTATATCGTCCAAGCTTTATAATCCAGTGTTATTTTTCAATAGTCCAAAAGAAGTACAATAAAGCGCATCCATCCCTCTTAAAAGGTTTAAATATAGATATTTTTCTTATAAAAGCACATTGATTCGCTTCAGGAGGACTTTATTCATCCCTGGAGCTGTATGGGACACTTTTTATGATGGATAGATGTGCTTTATTGGACTTCTTTTGGACTTTTTTTAAATAACACCTATTCACTGCCATTATAAAGCTTGGAAGAGTCACAACATTTTTAATATAACGCTGATTGGATTAGCTTGAAATAAGAAAGACAAATACATCTAGGATGTCTTGAGGGTGAGTAAATCATGGGGTAATTTAAATTTTTTGGGTGAACTATCCCTTCAATGACAGACAGAAGCAGGTAAATTAGCTGCTGTCACTTTAAGACAGACTGCAGAGATCCACTATACTGAAACACATTCAGTTTTCACCCAACTTTTAATTTTTATCAACACATTTTTAACAAAGTTAACATGTGCTTATGTGAATAATTCACACAACAAACATTTTGACAAAACTTTGTGTGTATATGACCATTCAAGCCAAACAAGACTAGAAAGAGATCTGATCTGTAGAGATTTGGTTTCAGTTTAACATTTTGGTGTCTAATTGTTATCATTTGACAAATGCGACCATCGTGACACGTTTCACTCTTAATTCAGCATTTTACATCTTTTGTGCAGGGTTTTTAGCTGCTATTGAGTGAAATGTTTATGTTTTCTCAATTAGGGTTTGTGTTGATACTGAAGATTATGAAATCATTGCCATGTGAAGACAGTGATGCATGACCAGAATCAGCCATTTTTATAAACATGCATATATAATAATTCAGCATTTCACACCATTTTGTGCTGTTTTTATGTGTTTTTAAATCCAGTCTTTGTCTTATGTCAGGTGGAGTTAGTGATCTGTTTTGTAGTGATATTAAAAATTATGAAATCTGTAGAGTTTTGGTTTCAGTTTGCAGGATTGTTTTTGAGTGACCACCACTGCCCATTTAACCATTGTGACATATTTCACTCTTTATTCAGCATTGTGCACTATTTAGATTAGATTAGATTAGATTAGATTTAACTTTATTGTCACTGCACATTGTAGGTACAAGGCAACGATGCACTAAAAATGCTGAATTAAGAGTGAAACGTGTCACGATGGTCGAATGGACGCCAAAATGTTAAACTGAAACCAAATTTCAAGGTGTTTTTGAGTGCAGTGTTTGTCCTGAATCAATTGAAGTTATTCATTTGTTTTGTGCTGATTTTGAGGATTATGAGTTTGGGTTTCAGTCTAACATTTTGGTGTCACTGCTATCATCAAACTGGTGCATTTGACATAAGCGACCCTGGAGCACAAATGTCTTATGTCGCTGGGGTCAAAATTATGGATTTTTCTTTTATACCAAAAATCATTAGGATATTAAGTAAAGATCATGTTCAATCATGTTCCTTCTGTAAGTATTTCAAAACTTAATGCTTGATTAGTAATATGCATTGCTAAGAATTTCATTTGGACAACTTTAAAGGTGATTTTCCCAGTATTTCTTATTTTTCAGTATTTATTTTTTTTTTTTGCACCCTCAGATTCCAGATTTTCAAATAGTTGTAGCTCAGCCAATCCTAACAAACCATGCATCAAAGTAAAGCTCACTTATTCAGCTTCCAGATGATGCATAAATCTCAATTTTGAGAAATTGACCCTTTACGACCAGGGTCACATGTCTGAGCAGTGTTAATTCAGTTTTAAGTGTTGTGTTGTGCACTAACCTGTGCTGCCGTGTTGTGACAGAAGTGGTTACCTGTCATCTGTCACTCATTAGTGAAGGCAGGCTCTTAACCGTGCATTTGTTTGTTTGGTTTAACGCAGGCCGGGCCGTGTCGCACCCCGAGAGAGCGTGGAGCGGCCGGCGCTTCTGTCTCTTGTTAGAAACCAAGGTGTTTGTTTTCTTACCTCTCCTTTCCTCCTTTTCTTTCTCTTCCTCCGTCTCTCCAGGAGGGATGTGTGCTGCTGATGTGCGGTGGGTGGCGTTGGTCCAGGATCCCCAGATCTGTGGCCTTTCTGCAAATCAGAGCCTTGTTTGTGTTTCCTGTGATTGAGAACACATTGGCCGGACCGGGGCGGCTAGGGTCCATCTCTCCGGGGTCACCCCGGCCCCTTTCCTCTCCTCAGTAACCCTCCGCTGCCCTCCGAAGGGGGCGACCCGCGTGCCACAGAGCCCAAACCTGGCAAGCAAACACCCCCCGGGCTTGGGTTACAACACAATCTCTTCCTAAACCATTAGTGTGAGGGTCATTCCTCTGAAATTTGCAGGAACGTTTGGGGACGGTAAGAAACTTCTGCTCACCGAGGCTGCATTTATTTAACCAAAATTACAGTAAAATCTGTAAAATTGTGAAATATTTTTATTATTTCAAAAAAGTGTTTGCTATGTGAATATATTAAAAAAAATTATTTAATTCCTATGATGCTCCACTGTATTTTCAGCATCATTCCTCCAGTCTTCAGTGTCACATGATCTTCAGAAATCAGAATAATGTGATGATTTACTGCTCAAGAAACATTTCTGATTATTAGCAATGTTGAACACAGTCGTGCTGCTCAATATTTTTTGTGGAAACTGATGCATTTTATTTTCAGGATTCACAGATGAATAGAAAGTTCAAAAGAACAGCGTTTATTTGAAATAGAAATCTTTTGTAACATTATACACTTTACTGGTGAATAAACACATTAATTTATTTATTAAAAATACAAATGATCTGTCAGTTGCAACTGCTCATATTTCTCACACACCAGATGTTTTAAAACACATGCATTATGCATTATCACATGTTTAATTCAAGTGGCATAATACATAATCATCTCAGAAATGAAAACAGTTTTGCATTTTTGTGTAAATATACCTGTACATTTTTTAAAAAGGAAGTAATATAACATCCAGTTCAATAGCAGGTCAGCTCAAGTGCAATGCATTGTGGGATGAGCTCTGCACATTCTGGCAAATGCATCATCACACACTGAAAATGCTCTTAATGCAGAGATGTTCATGTTGTGTGTCATTCAGATCATTTCCATGCTTTTATATGAGTTTGTGTGCGTGTTTGAGTAGATTTGGTCAAACAGATGAAGCGATTCATGCGCTGTGTGTCTGAACTTCCTTCAGGAAGACCAGACTGGAATTCAACACAAACAGGACGCTGAAGTGAGAGACTCTAGCATCACAGTGATCCACGCACTCAGAGAAAGGCTACTGATAGCAACACTTTAGGTGCTAATATGAACACTTTAATGGGTGAATAAGGTAGAAAGTTGTGCCTTCTGAAAGGGCTGCATGTCAGAGAGACTCTCTTTTGTGCATTATGCATGAAAATCATGAATGAAATCATGTTACTGTCTTAAATGTTTCTTTAAAAGAGTAACAAGATTAAAGTATGGAAGACTGTTTCTGCCACAAATCAATCAATCAATCAATCAATCAAAAAAGGTAATAGTGACATTTTATCTCTGACTTTTTTCTTGCAATTCTGAGGGGTTAAAAAATCTGAATTGTGAGATAACATACACCGCAGTGACTGGATGCCTTCATATTAAAATAATAGTTAATAAAAAAAGGTAATTGCAACATTTTATCCCACAATTTGGATTTTTTTTTTTATTGCAACTCTGTGTCTATATCTGACAGTTTTGAGAAAGAAAGAAAAAATCAGAATTGCAAGAATTAAAGTTAGAACTTTTTTGTTCTGTTGAACAGAGATAAATGTCTTTTTTTTCATGCAGTGGAAGTCAATTCGGCATCGGTTTGGTTTCCAGAATACTTCAAAATAGCTTCCTTTTTTGTTTAACAGACAAAAGGAAGTCATACGAGTTTGGAAGATAAAATAATGTTGACCGGTGCATTACTACAGTAACACAACAACCTCCAGCGAAGCTGTCAGCACATCAGAACAACACTGCTGCTAATGACAGAGACGCTTTGTGTGTGTGTGTGTGTGTGTGTGTGTGTGTGTGTGTGTGTGTGTGTGTGTGTGTGTGTGTGTGTGTGTGTGTGTGTGTGTGTGTGTGTGTGTGTGTGGAGCTGCTCTTCAGCTGTTACACAAACCTTTGGGTGATGATGGGGATTTATTTATCAGTTTGCAAATGATCAGGTTCACATTATTATGTACAAAGTTATTTCTAATTAACATACAGCATACCGTTTATGATTTAAAATGAATATGATAAAGAGTGTTTGAGAATAAACAGTGAACACCATAAGTATTTATGAACTTAAAAAAAAACTTGTAAAACTATGCTAAAGTTTTGTCTGAGAATAATTTTAGTACAACCCTAAATATTTATGAAAATTAAATAAATAAATAAATAAATAACAAAGAAAATGTATGTATCTATGTAACTAAATAATACAATTTGTACATTTTATTATGAAATCTAAAAATATATATATATTTTACATATTAAATGAAATAATATGTTAATCATATATATATATCAAATAGTCGGCTATATAATTCAAATAGTATAATCATAATATAATAATATAAATAGTAAATATTATTAAATAATTTACCAAATTAAGCGAGTTAGTTTTTTTTATTTTTTATTAATGAATTAATTATTATTATTATTTAAAGAATGCAGTCAGGGTAAAGCACTATAAAAATAATTTTCACAGTTGTAAATAAAACAAATATTATGTGTTTAACAAGAAAATACTATTTCAGTCTTTCTTCAAAATTACACATTTAATTCAATGCTGTTTCTTTATGAAATTTACTAGCAATCTCGGATTGGAAAAAATAAAATAATATTACAATTTTTAGTAAAATAATCATATATATATATAAAAAAAAATCCAGTGTGTCATGTTGTCTTTTGTAGTGACTAACTGAGTGTCTCCAGGATCTGCTGTTTGTCTCAGTCTGTGATCAGGGCTCGTGTTCTCTGGGCTGATCTTCAACACCTTCACCTGCTGCTCGACAGAAACAAAAGAGCAGAGGTGAGCCAGAAATAGCGCGCGAGAGCGCTTCCTCTTGACCGATCAAAGGCGCGTTTGTGCAGCTTCAACGCCCCGCGGCTGCAGCGCTGATAAGCATCGCGTCGCGTCTCACGCACACACTGCAGTCTGCTGCAACACAACTATACTTCTTTTTATTGTCTCGTTTAGTTTTCCTCCAGGCTATGCGACGTAGATTGTATCCGTGCAAAGGTAAATAGATTCGACACGATTCTTCAGCAGATGCGCGTGATGAAGGCTACGTCGAAACGCCTCTTTGCTTTTTTAAAGGTGACTTTTAAAGTAAATTACTGCAAGTCTTATCATTATTTTTTTTTTAGTGAAAGTGACTAATTAAATAAGTGAAAAGTTATGTTGGCAGGAAATATATATATATAATTAAAAATAAAAAAATAAATAGAATACATTAAATAACTTTTTTCAGTTCTTAAGAATTTTTTGTTATTATATATATTTTTTTACGATTTTAAGTGTTGTTTTTTTATTTATTTGTGATTATTTTATTTATTTTATCTAATGCCATTGTGTTGTGTTGAATTAATTTATATATACAAAGAGAGAAATAAAGAAAAAAAGACAAAAACGAACTTTTCTGCCCACATATTAATTGTATTTATTTAATTTATTAATAAAAATGTGCATATAGCCTAATGCATTTGACAACACAAAGAGGAGAAAAACGAAAACATTTAATAAAACACAAATTTGTGCATTTAAGCAGATGCTTTTATCAAAATCAATTTAGATAATATTTTTTCTTTCCTATAACAACATATTAAAATTTAATTTCAGTTATTAATTTATTAAAGTCACATTTTGATGGGTTTTGCTGACAGATATCAGTAACTCAACGCAGTGTCTTTAACCTGCTTTACCGTGAAATCAATCCTTTATTTGATTTAATTATTGAATTATGATTCATTCATATGACCATGCATTGGAATCACGGTAGAGATTGCACAGATGCTTTAGTTGGCTGTAATGCATTATAATAATTTGACAGGGGGTTGTTAGGGGAACGGCTGAGAGCTTCCCATTCGCTTCCTGCGGCTGATAAGAAAGGAAAACACGCTCGCGCTCTTAAAGCAGAAACGCTGAGCACCTTCAGGAAGAGCTGAGTGCTCTGTGGGCTTTGTAATTTAAGGCAGAGGTCAATCCCGGGCTTTACAAAGTGAGGAAGCCCTCCACCCCACATTAACTCAGCAGAGAGAAACACTGAAGAAAGCAGACAGAGTTTGGCTCATATGACACACATGACATTATTTCAGCATGAAACGTGTGTTTCTGCACAAACTAGCTTTTCAAATGATCCTTTTTCTAATTTTTATGTGCTATGAAGTCATTTCTGATTAGCAAACAGCAAAGTTTATCAATTGAAATGAATAAGAATAATAAATCTACACCCTATTATGTGGAGAAAAAAATTAATAAAAAAAATATATAATTTTTTACCTTTGTAAAATTTTTCACTAAATATAAAAAAATTTATTTAATATATTTAATTAAATAATAACATATTTTGTATTTTATTTTATTTTTTAATTCAATATTAAAATTAAATAACTCTAAAAATAAATATTACAAAATAATATCATATAATATATTTTTTATAATATATATAATTTATTAAATTTATAATATATAATACAAAGTTTTTATTTGTTGAAATATTATTATTTTTCTGTAACCAGGTTAATGGTCATGAATACGTCAGTGATACGTGTGTTTCTTTAAAAATGATAAGAGTTCTAGATGTTTCACTGTCATTCATATCTAGATTTTAGATTCTGGTCTCTGAAGAACTAAATAAATCATTAAAGAACTTATAGAAAATGTAAAGTAAATTTTTGTTCTATTAAGAACTTGTTTAAGGGACTATTTTCTGTAAAGCTGAGCGACTCAGGTCTTCTGAAGATGGTTTCATTAATTGTTGTAAGGTTGTGATGTGGATCAGGTCTGTGGAGTCCCACTGACCCCGAGCTTCAGTCCATCTGCATTCTTGCACTCTGAACCATAAACATCCTCCTTTCAAAGAGCTTGGCAGGAAGTGTGCAGAGTTTTCCCTTAAATGTGCTATAGTCTATTGAAAATATGAGCCTGCTGGATTACTTCAGCATCTGACAGAATATAAATGCTTCTATATAAAATGCTGAATGTTCCTGTGAGGGGAAACTGTGTTTGAAATGGTCTGTTACTCACATACCCTATTGGTTTGCATTGCAGTTTCACAAAATAAGAAGTATATATTAATCAGTCAAATTTTGTGCCTGAAAAAGCATTGTTAATATATGCTTTAAAATTAATTGCATGCTGTATGTAACCAAGAAAGTCTATTCATTTGTTTTTAAATGTTTTATTGTGTGTTTATGAGAATCAATTAAGTGATTAAGGCTGTCAAGCTGTAAGTGAAAGTGCGTGCGTGCGTGCGCGCGCTTGAGCGCGACAGATCGACTGCGCGGTTTCCAGACATCATTATACAAACGCGCGCGCGCTCTGTTCAGTTTCAGAGCGTGAAGGAGCCGATAGATGCTGATGACATACAGAACACACAGCTGCTACACCTGAGAGAGAGAAGCACACTGCGGCCTGAATAAACTGTTGTGTGACCTGACTATTGACTTGGAGATCAGTGTCTGCACCTATTATTACAAAATAAACACTTTGTTATATGAATGCATGAAATAGTCATTTGCACAACAAAGCTCATTTTTTTCCTAGACCTCATTAAATTAATATTTAATTAAAAAAAATTATATGGCCTTCAATATTTATTTATATTGAGGTTTATTTTTATATATATATATATATATATATATTTCTGTGTTTTATTTATATTTTTTATTGAGGAATTAAATTAAATGGGATTGGTGATGCATTTTGAAATGAAGGAGGGTTAAATTATAAGGCTGTATTAATGCATAAAATAGCATTGGATTTATAAAATGAATTGCCTTTCATATGGAGTTAAATCGCTCTCTTATATATAATGATTACAATTGTAAAAAAAAAGTTCAAATGTGGTGCCAATTAATAAAGTTTAATCAAATGTAAAAAATACATCTATCAAGAAAAACAAAAATACACAATGTTGATCTTTGGTTATATTCATTGATCAAGAATAAAAAAATAAAAATAAAATAAAAAATAAAAAAACAAGGAAAATGAAATATACTAATCTTTTTAAGAATCGCAACAAATAAATAAATAGGCCTATAGATAACGAAGAGTCTGTTCAGTGAACGTGCAATATCTCGAGTGCGTTATTTAGGTGGAATCGCGTCGTGAAGCGCTGAGAGAGACGTGACGAAAGCGGAATACGGTGATGATGATGAGAACATCAGCGCGAGTCTGACGACAGCAGAGTTTCGCCTTTCACGCGAGGGGGAAAAAAAGTTGCAGGATCTTCCAGAAGAGCCTTGGAGCTTAAACGACATCGAGATCTCGAGTCCATCACAGCGAACGCCGGGCGTTACCGGAGCAGGAGCTTTTATTTCAGTCAAAAGTCTCGTCATTTATGGATCCGCGGTGACCCGATGCGCGAAGCAGACCTCCAGAGCTAAACTCAGGTACCGGACAGACCCTCCTCACCCCACAGCCCTGCTCACCGCTGTTTGTTTTGATGTTTGGTTTGCTTGTGTTTTTCAAGTGATGGCATCTTACCATAGCTTAGATGATGACGCAATGGCTTTGATGGTGCACGACACGAACGCGGTGAAGAAAGAAGAGTTCGCGAAGGAAGAGCCGCTCCAGGAGCCGAGCTCGGAGAAGGTGGATCCGTCTCAGAAGCCGCCTTATTCGTACGTGGCTCTGATCGCCATGGCCATCCGGGAGAGCTCGGAAAAGAGACTGACCCTCTCCGGTATCTACCAGTACATCATCACCAAGTTCCCCTTCTACGAGAAGAACAAGAAGGGCTGGCAGAACAGCATCCGACACAACCTGAGTCTCAACGAGTGCTTCATTAAAGTTCCGCGTGAAGGCGGAGGGGAGCGCAAGGGGAACTACTGGACTCTGGATCCGGCCTGCGAGGACATGTTCGAGAAGGGCAACTACCGGCGCCGGAGGCGCATGAAGAGGCCGTTCAGACCGCCAGCGGCTCACTTCCAGCCGGGAAAGGCTCTCTTCGGCGGGGAGGGATACGGCAGCTACCTCCCCGCGCCCAAATACCTCCAGTCCGGCTTCATGAACAACAGCTGGCCGCTCGCGCAACCACCGCCGCCGATGAGCTACGCGTCCTGCCAGATGGCCAACGGCAACATGAGTGCCATGAAAGGACTGTCCGGTCCGTCGTACAACCCCTACAGTCGAATGCAAGCCATGGGCCTGCCGAACATGATGAACTCGTACAGCGGGATGGGGCACCACCAGCACCCGGCGCCGCAGCAGCAGCCCTCCCCGGTTCCGTCCAACTCTGCGGCCGCTCTACAGTTCACCTGCTCCCGGCAGCCGCCCGAGCTCTACTCGTACTGGGACCACGAGGCCAAAAACTCGTCGTTACACTCGCGGATTGACATTTGAACCGAGGGGATGTGTGATGGGCGCAGGGGCTGTTTTACGCGTCCAGTAAGGTAAACAGGGTAACTTTTGTTGCTGAAGAACAAACACAGATCTGAACTGAATCTTAATGTTCCGGACTGCATGGATACATTTTTTTATTATTATTCTAAATCAGTAGTTTGTTTTGTTTTTTTGTTTTTGTTGTTGTTGATCGCTTCAGGATAAACACGTTTGACAAAAATGCCTTCGAAGATTCAAATGAGGACAGTTCAGAAAGAAAAGCATTTGCAAGATTGTTGGGGACCATTGTGTGTTTTACATTTTGGATTGTCAAAGCAGCACTTATTATTTTCTATTTGCTTTCAATAAATTGTTTTGATTAAAATGTCTTCGACACTCGATACGAGCTCTGAAAAATTATGGCTCAAAAGATCCTTTGCAGTGGATTATTTTTTAGATCATTAAAATGATTAAAATGTAAAACCAGACATGTTTTTTTACTGCAAAGAAAGAATGAAAAAAAAAACATCGGAACCTTTATTTTTAAGAGTGTATTCATGCAATACATTCTTTCGTAACTTTTTGAGATTTTCAGTTTGTTAGTTATTATCTTTTCAGAAAAAGAAGGTTCAGTCTTTGCTGTTATTCTCAAATATACACTTTTTAAAATAAAGTGATGGCATCAAAACGCGCATATTATTCTAACAAAAAATGATTAGGCTACTAAAAAAAACAATAAAAAAAAACACTGGATTAGAATAAATGATATTCCTGCTTCTGGCGGAAGGTTTTATTATTATGATAATGAATCAGTGTAAATCTAATGAAGGCCTGCTAGCTGATGACAATCTTTAATTCTATTTCATTTCGTTCCGTAAATAAACTCCATTCAAATAGTGCATCAGTTTTTAATGGGTTCTGTCACGTTCTCAGGAAAACAAAATAGAAGAAAATCTGAAAACTGTGTTTCTGAAGAATTAATCACTACGTTTTATTCTTTCTGTTTTTCGTCCCTGACACTAAAAACATTTCTCGTCAACCTCAGTAGCCCATGGTATTTTCATATTTTGTAGACAGTTACATCTTTATTATCTCAACTAAAAAAGAAAACGAGGGAATTTTTCTTCTTTTTTTTCAATATGGCCCTGCATTTAATTTCAGTCTATAAGCTGCATCTGGGTTTTCATAAAAATATTATATCTCAGAAATACAGCTCATGCAAATCGAATGTAAAATTAAATCTTGAAAAAAGTGTCCAAATGCTCTTTTTAGACTACAGCAAAATTGAGAATAAACTGACTACGTTAAAAGAATCATAGAGGAATAAAATGGATTAAATTACAGTTACATTGATTGCAATCCTTGAATAACAGAAACAGCCGGCAGTCTGAGGGAAATGCCATTATTATATTTTTTTATATTTTATTTTTTTGCATGCAAATTTTGGCAGTGAGTGTCTTTCATTCCTTCACACTGTGATCAAGGCCTGATTTTAATGATAGTTCATGAGAAACCAGGCCTGAATCGCGCTCATTCCAAGAGAAAACAGCAGCTAAAAACCCTGTCGCGAGACTCAAATCACACACAAAAATGCTTTCTTCTTATTCTTTGTTTGCCTTTGTTACATAAACTAATCATGCACATTTGTATATCCTCAGATTTATTCCCTTATTGTTATATGACAGTCAGACGATACGTTTTTTGTGATCAAAATAATAATAATAATAATACATTTTTTTAAAGCTTTTATATTCAGGCCTGATTCTTTTTATATTTGCGAATGAACAGAAAGCAAGAACACATTGATGCATTCTATAACAATCACCCAAATAAAATGCCTAAACGATAAACAGCTGATGTTAAAAACGTCATAAACCTTCTTGCATTGATTTTTAATTTCAGACCGTCCTTAAAAAAAGCTTGCATTAAAAAATAATGTTGTCTTGCAATTTGTTTTTAAACATGAAGCATTATTCATGTATGTTTTAGTCTACCATAAATCGCTCTTCTGCATATTAAAAAGCGGTGCACTGCAGCTGATGTTTGTTTTTCACACGGATTCTGTTGAATTAAAATAAAAGAGTTGATCAGTATTTATCTCTCTGTACATTTCCGCTGAGAGAAGCTTTACTTTCAGAATCCGGCAATTGTGCAAAAACCCTGAAGGCGAAAACAAGAACGGTTTTGGTGAAATCATTTATACAAAAGATGAAAATGGCACGTTCCTTCCTGAGTGTCACGTGACTGAACATGAACACGTGATGTAAATAACTCCACCTGCCAGGGCTAATTAAAAAGAGTAGGATAATATATTTATCCAAATATCTTTGTCTGTTTTTGTTTGTTAGCTATAACTTTTATACGTGTGATTTTGAAATGAAAAAGACCAGATAATCACACAGATCTTCAGTTAGTTTGATGTTCCTCCACAGCTTTTTCAGAAACATCTCTTCAGGTCAAAGTTAGATTTAATGTAAGGTGTTTTTATGATTTCTGCAGTTGAAGACAAACACAAACATCTGGGGTCTGACCACTAGGTGGCGCTATAAGCACAGCACGAGATGGACAGATTTATAGAAAAAAAACATTTATTGCAATGCTCTATTTACATTGGTTAAAGCCTTGAAAATAGTTTTGTAGACAAATATAAATTGTATCTAATCTTTTATAAAACTAAAATGTAATGCAAAATAAAAATACAATCTAATAGCACATTTTGCTATACGTCAACTTTACAAAGTATTTAATGTGAATTAGTTATACACAAAATTATCAGTTTTCCTTTT
Source organism: Carassius auratus (assembly GCF_003368295.1). NCBI lineage: Eukaryota > Metazoa > Chordata > Actinopteri > Cypriniformes > Cyprinidae > Carassius > Carassius auratus. The sequence continues at coordinate 405,974 of NC_039244.1, forward strand.
CAGCCTATATATGCTGTGGTAATAATTTTGCATATTTTGGGGCTGATGCTGTTCATGTAATATTACTGTAATGATTTCAGTGCTTGATTTTAAGGACTTTTTTTTGTTTAAGTTCAAATGCTAAGGTAAATGAAAACAAATCTGTTTTTTATGCATTTGTGTGTTTTTATGCATACAAATATATAGGTTATTAAATAATATTAAATAAACGTAATTTACATTTATAAACATGTGTGTGTGAGAGAGTGTGTGTGTGTGTGTGTGTGTGAGAGAGAGAGAGAGAGAGAGAGAGAGAGAGTGTGTGTGTATGTGTGTGTTTGTGTGTGTTTGTGTGTGTGTGTGTGTGAGTGGGAGAGATAGAGTGTGTGAGTGTGTGTGTGTCAGTGTGTGTTGAGTGTGTGTGTATGTGTGTGTGTGTGTGTGTGTGTGTGTGTGTGTGTGTGTGTGTGTGTCAGTGTGTGTGTGTGTGTGTGTGCGTGTGTGTGTGTGTGTGGGAGTGTGTATGTGTCTGTATGTTAAGAATTAAAATCATTCTTATTCTGTAAAAAAAAAAGAAAACAACGATTATTGGGCTTTTACTTCCAAAGTTGAACTTTAATTAAATGTGTTACTTGCCATTTATTTGTAATTATTTGTGAAATTTCTACAGTGTTACAACTGACAATCCAGTAATAAAAGACGAAATGCATGCTGTGCAAATAAAACGCATTACAAAACATTTATCCACATCAGATAAACCATCAACATCATTAACTATTAATGTGGAAAATTATGCATCTCTGTGTATCCAGTGAATTGTTCCAGTATTTCAGCCATTAGACAAACATATATTTATCCTTAAAATTAGACACAAAATATCTAAGCAAAGCATCTGATTGAACAAATGCTGCAGATTTTCTCAAAACTTCTTTCACTTTTCTGAGCCACTTAATGAATGTCTCTCTGTCTCTCATTAGGATACTAAACGCTCCTAATGACCCCAAAGTGCTAAATCATTACAGTGACAGTCAGTCAGAGTCACCAAAGCAGAAAATGTGATGAATGCATGAAACGATTGTTCTGAAAGCTGAGAGCTTTGTGCTTTTGGCATAATGTGTCAATGAGCTTCAAGATTTTAGGTTCAAATGTGTTTGAAAGTAGAAGGAAAGGTGTTTATTGCATCATTTAAATCATGTCTTCACTTGTTTGTTTTAAATGGCCTTTGTAGTGTGAAAATGCACATTTTACCACAAATATTGCATCTTTCGAAAATAACATGAGCTCATAAAAGCCTATTAAGCAATAAGCAAATTGCTATTTAAAACCTATAAAATACATTTAAAAAGATATAAAAGTTTTTTTTGTTTGTTTTTTTATTCTAAGCATGTAAATAATAATCCTGCTTTTTAATGCAAGTGGATTTTTTTTAATGCTTTTGTGTTTTTGTGCATAAAACTTTTTCAAGAAGCCTTTTGAATAATATGAGCTCAAAATAATTAGAAAAATGCTGTTTAAAATATAAAAAGCATATTATTTCAATTTTCCAAAAGCAAGCTATACACAAAATGATCAGTTTTCCTATTCAGCATGCTGTGGTAATATTTTTGGGCTGATGCTGATCATGCAATATTAATGGTTTCCATGCTTGATTTTAAGGATATTTGTAGGTGATAATTGATAAATGATAATTCTGCTGTTTTTATGCATTTAGGTGTTTTTGTGCCTAGAAAAATGTGTACTCTTTCAAATAATACAAGCTCATTGAAACTCAGTAAATACAATAATTAGAAAATTGCTCTTTAAAACATAAAAAGCACATTATTTCAACTTTCCAACTTTTGTCTGTACACAAAATTATCACACAATCCTCTTCAGCTTCTATATACAATGTGAATAATTTTGCATAATATTGGATTGAATTTGTTCATGCAGTGCTTGATTTTAAGGACATTCTTGGTGAATGTATTTCTGCGAGATATTCACGCGCTGTAAAAGTGAACACCTTTCTTAAAGTTGAAGTCAGGTGACTTTCATTGTTTTTTGCACTTCCGTTTGAGGCCACTGGAGGCGCAGTTTTTAAAATGGCAAAGGTTTCAATACTTTTTAAAAAAAAAATTCAGATGCTTAAAGCGACTACAGATTTAAATAAACAACTAATACAATTAAAAAGAATATATAAAAAAATATTTTTTAAATAAACTTAAAAATGTAAAATAAAAAAAAATTAAAATCAAGATTCAATTAAATATTTAAATTTGCTTAAAAATGTAAATATGGCAATAATAGAAACATAAAAAATTTAGATTTTTTAAAGATTTTTTTTAAATATATTTATAACATTAAAATATTTTAATTTCTAATGTTCTTCTGGCATCACAGTCTTTTAAGCCAGTGTTTTTACATGACTCTTTTAGTCAAGAATCTAGGATTTACTCACTTTAAAATATTTTTGAGCTTTGCATAACTAGAAAAAAAAATCACTGTATGGAAAAAAAATTTTTTTTAGTTGTCTTATCTCCTTTTAAAGCTTGCTTTGTTCTATTTTTATCATTTAAAATAAGATAATATGAATAAAAATAAGAAAAATTTAAATTTAAATTTAAAACATTGCTTTAATGAGATGTTTTTACTTTATTTGATTTAAAAAAAAAACTTTTGTGGCATATTGTTGCATATTTAAATCATAAGAATCAATAATGAGAATCAGTATTTTGAATAATAATAATAATAATAATAATAATCTCTGAAGTAAAACATTTGTATGCATGAAAATAATGAAAACTTGGGGTTAATATATACGATAATTGATTTTTCATCAATAATAATTGATGAATTGTATAATTGAATTTGTTACATTTAGCAAGAACCACTTTTGTTGGTGCATTTATTAGATTTTTCTTTTTTTCTAATAACATTTAACTAAAATCCTTTACCTAATTTGTTATGTCTAGTCAAAAATGACCAGCCTTTTAAAAACTGCATTTAAATGTCTCATCATACTATCACTAAATATTGGATTCAATCTATTTGTCTACTTGACTTAGCACTTTTTTTTTTTATTTTGCTTCGTAACTGATGGATTGTAGGCCTCACTGATCTGAGCTCATGCACATCAGATCTTGAGTTTATATGAGGATCATTTTTACAGTGTTTACTCTGAGGATTGTGAACAGAATGAAGGCTCACAGCATCTGTACCCTTGTGGACCCATGTTCGTCGATGATGTGCTAGAAGGTGAGCCCTCCTTCGGCACACACGGCTGTAAAAGCTTCCCAGTTATCTGGAAAAATCACATTAATTGCATTTGTCCTTAAAAAAAACTCTAAGTTTTGGTGTTTGTAAGTGTTTCTGAAGTGGAGAAAGAACTCACAGCCTTAAAAAAAAATATGCATTTTGACCACGTTTTTTGGAATAAAATATAAAAAATTAGTGTGAATGATATATGAACAAGCCCTTCAGTAAAAACCTTCAGAATATAGAGAGGAATAAAACTCTCTAAGTTTTGGTGTAAGTTTTCTGAAGTGGAGAAAAAACTCATTCCCTTTAAAGATTTGCATTTTTATCGAATTTAAAAAAATAAAATGAGTAAAATGTTATATAAATTGGTGTAAATTATATAAAAACAAACCCCACAGTAAAAATCTTCACAATATAAAGAGGAATAAAACTTTTAAGCGTGGTGTATGTAAGTGTAACAGAATTTGTGAAACAAACTCATTTTTAGAAAACAAAATCTACAGGCACAAATAGATGTGCAATAAAATAAGTAATATTTAGGATGCTTTCTGTTTCTGTGTTTTTGCCTGTAGTGTCTTGCCTAAAATAAAATAAAAGACAGTAAAAAATAATGGAAAAGAATTAGAAAAGTGATTAAATTGTTAGTAATTGAGCCTTGTACAAGGTTGCATTACATGAATCATTGTGCATTATATCAGAGTGTTTGCATTGAACAGGCCACGGCTCAAACACAATCTCTTTAAGTGCTTGAAATACTGTCCGTGTGTGTGTGTGTGTGTGTGTGTGTGTGTGTGTGTGTGTGTGTCACCAATGGCAGCTCATTAGTATTCCAAAGTTAATAATGATCCCCCCTCCACAAATCTCAACCTGCAGTTGCACTTTCCAAACTCTTTCTTTCTTTCTTTCTTTCTTTCACAGTTTCAGATGCACGCAAAAACACACAGTGGATAGTTTTGGTAAGTTTTCACATACATTTTACGATTTTCCATAACCATAACCTCAGCTCATCTGATCATTGCACCTAAGCATCATTTGATGCCTAGAACATGATACAATGATTTAAAAAATGATCAAACATATTCTGTAACGTCTAACGGGCAACTTCTGACTTAGAAACCCTTGATAAACACAAATGTTGCAATTGTTACAAAGATGTATCAACTTTTCAGATTTTTTCATTTGCATAAAGAATTTCACATTTAATTCCATTTGCCACTTTCTGATTCTTGTGCACTGTAAAAAGAAAAAAATAATAAAATTAATAAGTGACAACAAATAGGTTAAAATAATATTAAGATAAAAATTGGTTGCAAAAGATAATTTAAATAGAGTCGTTACCCCACAAGATCATTTTTTTGCAATAACAACGCAAATATATTTTGCATTATATTATTATTTCATTTTATTTTAAATATAACCTGTTTTGAAATAAAAAATGGATGACAGTAAAATATTGTATTTCCAATATGCATTTAAAATTTGAGTATTACATATGAAACTTTTAAACATTAAACTTCATGCAGTTTATTTTTAGTACATTTTTTTCTAAATTTAATTTGAAAAGAAATCAAAGAAGGAGCAAATGTTCACTGTAACATTCTTAACAGTTAATAAATGAATATTCATCATCATCTATTTTCACATGTAATTTTTTTTTCATCTCAAACCTAAATAATGCATCCTAAATCTATCCGTGTGATCACTGCAATAGAGATATTAGTCTAAAAGTCTATTATTCCAATGATGCTTTGATGCTTTAGTGCTGGTGTGAAAGCAGAGGCTGAATTAAAGGGCTTTTCTTTCCATGGTCTCATGGTGTTAGCCTGTATTTTTTGTTGTTGTTGTTGTTGTTGTTCTTATTCAGACACTTTGCAAAACTTCCTCATCACGTGTGGATGTCAGTGGTTTGTGAAGTGCTGGAACAGAACATCCTGAGATGCAGAATGAGTGAGTGATGCTGCTGCTGCTGAACTCTGTGACCTGCAGGAGGCGCTGTGTGACACTGCTGCACGGTAAGCATGCTTTATATTTTATAGAACATTCCAGATTAAAATTAAAATGGCCATTTATTGTATTTCCTAAACAACAGTTATATTTTGTCATTATACACACACACACACATACAAAACATTTTATATAAAAAAACTAAAATGCTCGTTTATAGTTTTTAATGTTATAATGTTTATAATATACCTTAATGTTTGCCTGTTTTAAATATATTAGATGCTTAGTATCAGTCCATTAGAATATCTCGTTTTGTATACAAATATTCATAAAATACCTGATTAATATTCTCTTTCATATATTGCAGAACAGATCTGTTATAATTTCATATATAAGTCTATGAACTTAGAACATTTGCTATTAAAATTAAAATGCTAATTTTTGGTATTTCCCATAATACATATAAATTATATATATATATATTTATATATATATATATATATATAATATATATATATATATATATATATATATATATATATATATATATATATATATATATATATATATATATATATAAAACTTATAAATTCATAAAACTTAAAAATATAAATATTTTGTAGAAATATATTTGTGTTGCAAAATGCAACCTCTTAACATATTTCTGGACAATGTTATTATTATTATCGTCATTATTATTACTGAACATTAACATAAAATGCACATTTCTTTTAAATGCAAACAATGAACATTGTAAAAAAAATAGGAATAAGGGTATAAACATAAATACATAAATATGTCAAGCTTTCAAAGGTTTTGTGGTTTCTCTACCACAGTCAACAAAAATCATAAAGTTAGACTTGCTCTCACGAATGTGAAACTTGCTCAGATATGTAAATAAATGCATTAAACAGACACATTTGTGTCGGCTTCGTTTGTTCTAGAGGTGCGGCGAATGACGTCACAGAGCCCGCTCTCCAGGATATGCGCGCCCCCGCGCGCGTCACAACTGAGTCTCCGATGGAGGAGGAAACGCGTGTTATAAGATCATTCTTCATACCCACACACATTCACACTAGAGACAGACAGAGGCACGGAGACCGGACTCACGCAACTTCATACTAAAGTTACCGAAACTCAGAAACGCGTCGAGATGTTTGCTGATTCAGCTACAGAGTAAGTTTACAATTACAATTACATTACATTACAAAAAACAATTAATTAAAGCAGCTTTATACTGTACGATGATGTGGATGATTTTAACTCCGTATCTCAAATGTCATAAACCGCGCGCGCATGTGGTGTATTGCGTCATCAATATAGTTGTTACATTAGAAGTCATATAGTAAGTAGGCTACTGTAAGAGTATCGTTTCAGTGAGTTGTACAGTTAAACTTAATAAATAGATAATGATGAAACCTGTTAAACAGGTTTGAGACAGTTATAATATCTCTATCCGACATTCACGTGTCACATGACCATGATGTTTTACATGAAGAAAGCTCTTTTAAGCAGCTTAACAGTTGAGACTGTTGGATGTAATGCATGATATAACAGCTGAAATGATGAAAAGTGAATTAATAAGATTACGATCTCGCGTGTTTAGATGCACGTGCACGTGTATCGTGTGATGCTGGGAAACCCGGTGCGTGTCGCGCGCTGCGCGTGGCCTTCAGCAGCTATCAGGACCAATCAGTGCGATCAGACACCTGATGATGAGGATGAGAGGAGAGCGTCTGTGCTTTCTAAAATACTCTGAATATCTTGTTAATTTCTGTTTGCTAATATGTAACTGTTTTGCAACTATTCATCATTAACTACATATTTATTATTTATATATAAGGAACGGTATCAGGTATGGAAGACCGTTTCCACCACTGAATTAAAAATAAAAAAGTTTATTGCAACTTTTTATCTCACAATTCTGACTTTCAATTCAACTGAATGTAATTCAGTATTGTGAGATATCACAATTCTGACTTTTTTCTCAGAATTATCTATCTTTTTTAATTTTGTACCGTTTTGTCAGAAACAGCGTTCCATAATATCGGCCCTCAATCAACTATTACATTCATTTTTCACAATGAAAGTCGGGATAATCCATCTGACAAAGAACATACTCTCCAAATGATGTACAAACACTATTCTACTAAAACTAATAGAACGTTTGTCCAAAGCTATTTATTAATAATGTTCTTAAAACGTAATATATGTCATTTTGTGGAACGTTTTTCTTCTAAAACGAAACACATGTAACGTTTTTTAAATGTAACATTCAAAAGTAACATTCTCCTGATGTCTGCTGATACAATGATACAACGGAATGTCCACACACACACTTTCAGAGAACATTTGGAACTAATGATTTGTAACTTAATGTGAACGTAAGTAAAACATATTCCTTGAAGTGAGTCAGATGTGACATCCAGATATTGATATTGATTCCGATATTGATTGCGTGACAGCTCTGAGTGATTCGGGGGGTTTCCCGTGTGAGTCATGAGCTGAACCGTTCATCTGCGCACTAATCAGACTAATCCAGCATCTGTTTTCCAGTGTCCAGTGTTTTATTTCATCAGATTGAGCTCAGATGAGGAAGTCAGACTGAACGCATGATTTATTGTTTTGAAAATATGAAATGGGAAAGAAGGCAATGATAGCAAATGAGATTCGATGAGCCCTTATTTCACTAGAGATCACATGACCCTCTCTGCTCTCCTCCAGGTGCAGTTATGAGGAGTGTAAGGCCACAGCTGATTGGCTGCTGGCTCAGGCCCCAGTGCGCCCCCTGCTGGGGATCGTGTGCGGCTCAGGTCTCGGAGGACTGGCAGAGATGCTGAAAGATCAGCTGTTCATCAACTACAGCGACATCCCGAGCTTCCCTCAGAGCACCGGTGAGTTCAGACGACGTTCTGTGTGCTGAAATCATCTCCAGACCGACTCTAACCGTGTTTTCTGTAGTCCCCGGTCACGCTGGGAAGCTGGTGTTCGGCACGCTTAAAGGAAAGCCGTGTGTTTGCATGCAGGGCAGGTTTCACCTGTATGAAGGATACCCCATTCAGAAGGTGATTAACACACTGACTCTTCATCTCACATGTGTTCAGACGTCCTGCTATTCTCCCATTAAGTTATGAAAACATTAAAGTTCTCCGAACATTCAAAACATTCACATGCAAACCAGTATAACTGAGATACTATTAGAGTTTTTTGTATTTATATATATTTATATAATATATATATATATATATATATAGAGAGAGAGAGAGAGTTTTAAATATTTGAATTAGTTTTTTATTTTCTGTTTCCAATTTATTTTTAGTTTGTTTTAGTAATTTTGTTGTGACATTATTAGTTATTATTTTTTATTATAATATTTCTGTTCATTTTTTTTATATCTATATTATTCATTTACTTTTTATTATATTTTAGAACATCAAGTTGTTGAAATTAAATAAGTTTAGGGTTTTATATTTTACTTTATTTATTTTTTATTTAAAATAAGTCTATATAGTATTCATTAGATTTTTATATAATTACCATTGATTTTTATTTCAGTTTTAGTTTTAGTTATTTTAAAACATCCAGTTAAAATACATTTAAATTAGAATTATTTTCTTGGCAACTAGATGACATGAAAATAGTTTATATTTAAATGTGTAAATTAGTTTTATATATATATATATATATATATATATATATATATATATATATATATATATATATATATATATAATTTAATGTCTATGTAGTTTTTTTATTTTAGTTTTAGTTATTTTATAACATCGCGTTAAAATTAAATGAAAATAAGAAATGTCTGAAATTAAGTTTAATTTTTATATTTTTTTTATTTCAAGGTACAATTTTTTAAAATCTTTTTAAATGTATCTTCAGTTCACTGTAATAGCCCTGTTACGAATGTTATCGAAACATAAATAGAACGTTACATTGTATCATTTAGCACATTGTTCTCTAGACATTCTGAAAAAAGCATATGTTTAAAAAGCATTAGCTGAACAAGTTTACAGTGTTTGACTAAGTTTGAGACGAGGAACTGTGCTATCATTAATAACTCACAGATTATGATCAGTGTTTGCTGAATGTAAACACCAGTGGCGATTTTACGATGTCTTTATTGATAAACACAAACTTTGCACATTACACAATCATCTCTAGTTCAGCTCCTCTGAGAATATTGTCATCAGAGTACAAACCTGCTAAATATCCTCCTGATGCATGGTATGTTTGTTGAGTTTGAGCTGGAATCTGGTTTTGTAGACCACGATGCCGATGCGTGTGTTTAAGCTGATGGGGGTGAAGACGGTCATCCTGACCAACGCCGCCGGAGGACTCAACCCGGACTTTAAAGTGGGAGACATCATGGTCATAAAGGACCACATCAATATTCCAGGATTCGCTGGAAACAACCCGCTGGTGGGGCGCAACGACGACAGGTGAGACTATCTGATGCCATTCATTCATTACCATGTTATCAAGCTGCACAGGAACATAAAAAACCCTAATAAAAATGAAAAGTTACTCAAACATGATGAGAGTAGAGTGGAAAGGGTTAACTAAAACAAACTATTAAACATTGAAATAAAATAAAGCTATGTTAAAATAAAAGAATAGAGAAGCGTATGATGAAATCATCAAAACTTAATAATAATAAAAATAATAATATGAATATTTTTTGCTAATTTAAATAAAATGTAAATATTAGATGAAAAGACTCAATCTTAAAATGTAAAAATGTTGCATTGGAAACTAAATTAAATACGTTTATGTTGAAGTACAAAAATTACAAAAGAAAGAAAATGAAATTAAAATAAATTAAAGCTATGTAAACATAAAATAAAAATAAAAACAGACAAAAGCATATGATGAAATTTTCAAAACTTAATAATAATAATAATATTTTTTGCTAATTAAAATAAAGATGAAATAACAAATAAAAAATATTAGATGAAAGACCGTAACTAAAAAAAAAATACAATTTAGAAACTGAATTAAATAAATTGAAGTGCTAAAATTGCTGGAACATAAACTGAAATAAAAAAATCTACTAATTATACTAAACTAAACTAAAACAAAAGCCCTATAGATTTTTTTAATGACTTGTGCTAAAATAAAATAAAGCTAATAGTAAAATATAAATATTATTGGGAACTGATGCTGAGACAGTTAGAAAAATTAGAAATGTTGCATTGACAACTAACTTTAGTTGTCATTCAAATAAAATCACTACACCTGAAACTGAAATAAAAAGTTTCTTTTGTAATATCCTTTAAAATATAATTTATTTCTGTGATGCAAAGCTGAATTTCCATCATCATTACTCCAGTATAAAGTGTCACATGATCTTCAGAAATCCTTCTTATATGATGATTTATTATTAGAATTATTAATGTTGTGCTGCAAAATATTTTTTGGGAAACTGATACTTTTTTCAGGATTCTTTGATGAATAACTAGTTAAAAACAACAGCATTTATTCAAAATATAAATATTCAATTCTAAAAATCACTAAATATCATTTCTTAACAATTTAACACAACCTTTTTGAGTAAAAGTTTTAATTTCTTAAAAAAAAAAGAAAGACAGAATAAAAATGTACTCACCGGAAATGATTTATATTTTAAATAAATGTTATTCTTTTTAACTTTTTATTTATCAAGGAATCCGGAAAAAATATGCACTGATAATAAATCATCATATTATTCTGATTTCTGAAAATCATGTGACACTGAAGACTGGAGGAATGATGCTGAAAATACATGTGTGCATCACAGAAGTAAATTACAGCTTATCAGATACTCACAGTTATTTAAAATAGTAATAATATTTCACAATATTAAAATTTGTTCCTGTGTTTTTGATCAAATAAATGCAGCCTTGATGAGCAGAAGACACTCCTGTGAAAACATTCAAATCCTTTGTATCCCCGGTAGTGTGTACCGTATTTTTCGGACTATAAGTCGAATTTAAGTATAAGTCGCATCAATCCAAAAATACGTCATGACGAGAAAAAAAACATATATAAGTCGCACTGGACTATAAGTCACATTTATTTAGAACCAAGAGAAAACATTACCGTCTCCAGCCACTAGAGGGCGCTCTATGTGTTCAGTGTAGACTACAGGAGAACTGAGCAGCATAGAGCGCCCTCTGGCGGCTGGAGACGGTATTTTTTTCTATTGGTTCGTGTCAAATTAAATTGTATAAGTAAGTCGCACCTGACTATAAGTCGCAGGACCAGCCAAACTATGACAAAAAGTGTGACTTATATTCTGGAAAATACGGGTATATGAATCATAACCGTGGACATAACTTCAGATGATGATTTGTAAGGTACTTGATGTGTTTCTCAGGTTTGGTGAGCGGTTCCCGTGTATGTCGGATGCGTATGACCGTGATCTGCAGCAGCTGGCTCACACGGTCGCAGCGGAGCTGGATTACTCCTCCTTCATGCAGGAAGGTGTGTACAGCGCCGTGGGCGGCCCGTCCTTCGAAACCGTCGCCGAAAGTAAAATGCTGCACTTCCTCGGAGTCGACGCCGTGGGTGAGTCCTGATCTATTCTGACTGATTCAGCTGTGCACGCTCTCTATTCTATTCTATTTCATTGTTACATGTTTATTTCAGGTTTATCTGACAGGGACAGTGCACATTAATGATACATGTGCTAAATTAGCCAGAAGACATTCATAGTTCTCCATTAAAATAACAACCTTTTCCACTGACGTGAGCTCGTTTTTTATTATAAATAATAACAGATACTGATTATAACAGACTTGTATATATTTTTATTATACTTGGATAGTACAACCCAATTTAATTCAAATGGATTTCTAAAAAGGAGGATAGTTTAAATTAATAAATAATTTATTATTATTATTATTATAATTAATATTTTATATGTTGAGGATGGAAAGTTGCAGTCTGCCTTTTTGTTGATACTTCGGATATTCAGATAAAAAAAAATTTAATTGAACAAAGGAATAAGTATTAAAATTAATGTTATGTAAATAATGTTACACATTTTTATTAATTTAACTTCATTAGAAATGTTTGATTGGGAGACTTGTAATCTTTCTGTATTTTGTGTTGATTCTTTGGATAGTATAACAAAATATAATTCAACAAAAAATAGAATAAAAATAATTAATAATTAATGTTAATATAAACTTTTTGGATATTATTTATAATTAATATTATTATTACTTTAAATATTATTACCTGTATTTTTCGGACTATAAGTCGCATCAGTCCAAAAATACGTCATGATGAGGAAAAAACATATATAAGTCGCATTTATTTAGAACCAAGAGTTCACATTACCGTCTCCAGCCACGAGAGGGCGCTGTATGTCTTCAGTGTATGCTACAGGAGAACTGAGCAGCATAGAGCGCCCTCTGGCGGCCGGAGATGGTAATGTTTTCTCTTGGTTCATTTCTCTTGGTTCATGTCAAATTAATTTTGATAAATAAGTCGCACCTGACTATAAGTCGCAGGACCAGCCAAACTATGAAAAAAAGTGTGACTTATAGTCCGGAAAATATGGGTATATATGTTCAGTTGAGAATGTTATTGTTCTGTATTTTGTATTGATCTTTAAATAGCATAACAAAATAAACATTTAAAATAGTATATAATATATGTATTATCATTATATTAACGTTATAAGTTCAGGTGGAGAAGATGTAATCATTTTGTATTTTATGTTGAAAAATTAATAAAAATATAATTATATATATTTTATATATAATGACATGGGTATGACACAGGTATTACAAGGAGAGGGTGACTAATGAGGACATAACCCATGTCCCCATTTTTCAAAACACTTATAAATCATACAGAATGAGTTTTTTTGAGAAAGTAAAAATGCACAAAGTTTCCTGTGAGGGTTAGGGTTAGGTGTAGGGTTGGTGAAGGGCCATAGAATATACAGTTTCTACAGAATAAAAACCATTACACCTATGGGATGAACACACTTTACACTAAATCAAACATGTGTGTGTGTGTGTGTGTGTGTGTGTGTTTTAAGGCATGAGCACGGTTCACGAGGTGATCGTGGCGCGTCACTGTGGGATGAGGGTCGTGGCTCTGTCTCTGATCACCAATCAGGTGGTGATGGATTATGACAGCGAGAAGAAAGCCAATCACGAGGAGGTTCTGCAGACGGGGGAACTGAGAGCGCAGCAGATGGAGAAACTGGTCTCCACCATGGTCTCCCGCATGCAGCTGTCAAACAACCAACACTAAAGCACTGACAGCCAACACATCCACACGCACATCGCTACACGCTAGAATGCTAGTCATATACGTCGGTTTCTCCCTTACTATGTTTACATTTCAGGGACAAAGCGTTTTGGGAACATTTTCTCCTGTCATCACCAGAAGTTACTTTAGAAGTTACTGTTTTAATGTGTATTTATTGTCTCCAAAAAACGTCTTAAACGTGATTTATTTAAAACCTAAGTTAAAGGACAATTTATGAAGAAAATACTTTTATAAAGAAGCACTGTTACTGAATTTGCTGTGAGGTGTAGTGAAGGTAAAGATGACTGTATTTATGCAAACTATTTATGTAAATGAGCTGAAACTGTAAGGTTTTGAAGTTGTTTTAAATTGCACTAAATGATGGAGTTTTGTGTGTCAGTTTTAAGACCTGATTTACTGTTTTACTGACTTTAACCAGCACTTTTCCCAAAAACATATATTTTATTGACCTGAATTTAGAAATTGCACTTCAAGCTTTGGGTTTCATGGTTTTTCTATGATCTGCTTCAATGCAATTAAAATGATGTTGCTGTACCAGATGTTTTCTTGGTTTGACATTTTACTGCTGTCATTTTTCTATTTTTTAACACGTTATATGGTTTGTTTTAGCTGGTTAAATCAACTAGTTTTAGCTGTTTCTGAGCTGTTTTTTTTCTAATTGAGATGGTTTTAGAAGGTTTTTCCAGTTCAACACTTCAGTTTTTAGTTTTGTTTTTACTGCAGCCTTAAAAATGCAAACAAATAAATAGATGCATGCAAAAGAACCTGCACATTTGGCATATGATAGAAAATATGTAAATGATCAGACCTGTACGCAAACGATCAGTGACGTCATTTCATCTCTGAAACAGACTCACTGTCTCCCTCTAGTGGTTTTAGTGGGGACTTAAAGAAAAAAAAACTCCTTTAAAGCTGCTGTAGGTAACTTTTGTAAAAATATATTTTTTAATTATTTGTTAAACCTGTCATTATGTCCTGACAGTAGAATATGAGACAGATAATCTGTGTAAAAATCAAGCTCCTCTGGCTCCTCCCAGTGTCCTATTGCCATTTGCAGAAATACATCACTCCTGGTAAAAAACAACCAATCAGAGCTGAGGTCCGTGACTTTGTTTGTGCTCAAAATGTAGAAAAATGTATATAATAAGTGAGTACATCATGAATCCATTTTCCAAACCGTGTTTTTAGCTTGTCCTGAATCACGAGAGTACACCTATAATAAGTGTTTATATTCGGACAAACACATGATTCCTGTCTGAATCAGAGCCAGCTTCCAGCTGTTTGTTCTGTTGTAAGCAGAGCATCTAACATGAGCTATGAAAGAAATCAAGGTGCACAGGAGAAAAGAAAGCACCTTTACATAGACAATACTGGACAACACTGAACGCAAACACAGGGCTATAAGAACTAAAATCCTACTTTACACATGACTTTTTGTGCTGCATCAACTCTTTTGCAGATTGTAAGTTAATTCATTTTGAATGCTTATTTTTGACAAGATGCAGGATTGTTATTTTGCTTGATACTTTGATTTGACATGATCACTTTTTCCTCAGGAGAGGAAACTAGTGAGTCAACTCCTGCAGAAAGTGGACGAGCTGCTGGTTGACCACTGTGCTTTACAACATCAGGTCAAAACAAATAAAATCACAGCTAAAAACTAATTATATCAGCATTAAATCAGCAAATACTGCATGAGAGAACTTCTATATATACGCCTGGTTTCACAGACAGGGGACTAAGGATTAGGCCATAGTTTAATTAGGACGTTAAACTCCAAGTAGCTTCAGACTCATGAATATTTTTATTCTGGGCTCACAGTTGTCCTGTGCATTGAGTCCAAGCCTAATTAGTTCATTTCCACACAGTAATATTGTATGGTGAGATCAGTATTGAATCATGACATGTGATTATAGTTTACTGTGACTGTATCCAACTGTATTCCTCTAAATAAAATCAAGGCATGTGTATCATGTCTCAGGACTTTATTGTGTTATGTGGCATATATATGTGGTATAATAAATAATCCATGAATTAATATACAGTTACACCTTATGGAATTCATTTTTTTAAATATACTTTGGTGTTTTTTTATTTTTATTTTTGACTTGTTTAGCTTTTTGGTCATATATGTATTTTGACCTTAAACTCAAAAAAAGGAAATGTGATTTATAAATTACAATTCAGTGTATAAAGGGATATATGCACTATTAAATAAATAAATGTTTTTTTTTTTAACAACCCATATAGAAAATAAAACAAGCATGTGTCCTAATCCTTATCTTCTGAAACACTGATGTTTTATATTTTAGAGCAGTCAATGTAATTTAGGGAGAGAAATCAAACAAATCTGTATGTAGCCTATGTGAAAATAGTCATCCTTTTGTAATCCGTAAACGCGTGCTGTAATAGCGCGGCGCCGCCGGCGGGTGTCGCTGTGGAGCAGCGAGTCTCACGCTCCGAGCCGGAACCGGAACCGGAAGAAAACAAGAAATCTGCCTCAGCTCGACACGGCTGATCTGTAAACAAGGAAGATGAAAGATTTAATATCAATAAACTGCGTTAAACTTCTAATCCCAGCTTTATTCTACACATGTGAGTATAAATACGAGTGTTGAATGTCGAATTGTGCTTTTGCGTGGTCACGAGATGACCAATATTGTTCTCTCGCTCAGGCCTGGAATGAATTATTTAATGAAATAACTCGTTTACATTGATTTTACATTACAATAATAGTAGAATGATCTTAATCTACTGTAGAACTAGTGACTGACCGAGTCTAATCATGTTTGTGTACCGTGATTATATTCTTGTTAATACCGTGATGAATCATTATGATCGTGTTTTATTGGTATTACCGTGAGTTTACAAATTAAACACCTCATAAAATCATGATTTCATCATGTTCAATATGAAAGGATAGGAAAGTAATTTAGAAAAAATAAATATCAATTATATTTGTTTATTGTAACTTCAGGTAAATCGAGCTTTGAAAGATGCTGGTTGATATTTTATCTAAAATATAAAATAATAAGAAATAAATGATCATGAATTCAGACTTTTTAAAAACATATTTCATAATGTGAGCACAATGGGTTGTACATTTCAACATTTTATTAAATTTTTATATGATGAGTTTTTACTTTTTTGAGTTATTGAGATCTGATGTTTTTTTTCTCTTAGTAATAAATTATTAATCTGTCTCCTACTTTGTCTTTTCCTTATAGCATGGTCAGATCTGTCTGTAAACATATTTTGGCATGTTTTTTTTTTAAATCTATAATTTTACCTTGAGATGAAATCTAAAACTTAAGAGGTAAAGTTTATTACAACAATGGTTTTAAGATTTCAGCCTTTAATATACAAGTAGGTCAAATAGTGGCTATTGATATTTTCAATATTTTTATACCATCATATATAAAAACATTTTTTAGGTTTTTGCTGTCTGAACTTAATTTTTTCTTTTTACTGAAGTAAAATAAATATTAAATATAATATAAAATAAGCATATTTTACATAAAAAATATGTCTCTTTCACTTGCAAATAAATAAATAAATAAATGCATAAATAAATAGTTTTTATTTTATCAAAGATAGTGATATAACATTTATGTAAAAAAAAAAAAAAAAATGGCATCACACCTGAGACCTTAATGCCCACGAATTTTCCACAATTAAGGACTGCTATACGAAGGAATCTTAATGGGTTAATATTTTCATGTTTTTTCTTGTGTGTGTATGTTAAAAACTTTTAGAACTATTCTAAATAATTTGTATACTTTCTTAATTTTGTATATTTTAGAAAAGTCAAAATAGTTCAGTTAATTATAATCAGTGTGAAAAGCAGAACACTTTTTTGTGCAAGGAGATCACTGACAGTATGCAGTGTGCACCGTCTGAGTAATAATACTGTGCTCGTGGTCAGCAGACGTGAGTCATGTGATCTGTGTGTCTCTGCTGCTGCAGGCGTGTGCTCCAGCTCAGTGGAACAGAAGATCTATGTGGAACTCAATCAGACGGTTCCTTGTGTCCGGCTGCTGAACGCCACGCATCAGATCGGCTGCCAGTGTGAGTCATGCATTATCCTGCGGTGCGTTTCAATCTCTGTGTTCGGATCGCTGTGATGTACAGTGTTTTATTCGTCTCTCAGCGTCTATGTCAGGAGATACAGGAGTCCTTCATGTGCTGGAGACCGAGTCAGACCTGGACTGGATCCTCAGCTCAGGACCACATCCTCCGTACATGGTGATCCTGGAGACGGCCTTCTTCAACAGGTGCTGTGACGTCTGTCTGTGTGTGTGTGTGTGTGTGTGTGTGTGTGTGTGTGTGTCTGATCTGATGTGTTTCTCCTGCAGGTCGGGTCATGATGAGGATGAAGAACTCCTCCAGAGTGGCTGGAGTGGCCGTGATCGTCTCAAAAACAGGACTTGCTGATAATTTCTCACCTCACACGACCTGCCCCAACCAGAACACAGGTGAGAGAGAGAGAGAGTGTGTGTGTGTGTGTGACTGTGTGTGAGTGAGAGTGAAACAAAAACACTAAGTGGGGATAGATTGAACTTTTGGAGAAATAGAGATAGAATGGGAAAAGTGAAGAAACGCTGAGCAGTCACAACACTTTCCCACATCTGTGTGTGATTGTGTTTCCTCGTGCTTCAGGTGTATACAGTGAGAATTATGGCCCTGATCTGGCGAACTGTAACGTGACCGTGTGGAATCCCTTCGGGAACGGACTGTCCTACGAAGACTTCGCTTTCCCTGTGTTTGCTCTGAAAGATGAGAATCAGACTCAGGTCATCCGTAAGGTGTGTCTCTCTCTCTCTCTCTCTCTCTCGTGTGTGTGTGTGTGTGTGTTCATCACAGCGCTGTATGACACGTGTGTGTGTGTGTTTGCAGTGTTACGAGGATCATAACCAGCGTGTGAATGGAAGCGCTCCTAAGTATCCGCTGTGTGCCATGCAGCTCTTCTCACACATGCATGCAGTGACCGACACCGTGACCTGCATGAGACGCACAGACCTGCAGAACCGGTTCAGCATCAACCCAGG
>NC_039244.1:429461-456684 GCF_003368295.1 Carassius auratus
AAACAATAATAATAATAAAAATGTACTGACCGCAAGCTTGTGAACTGTAGTGTATATTGTTAGAAGATGTGTAGTTGTGTGTTGTTAGATTGTTATTTCCATTTTAAATAAATGCTCTTCTATTTAACTTTTTATTCATCAAAGAATCCTGAAAAAAGTATCATAGGTTGCAAAAAAATATTACATTTCAGCACTGATAATAAATCAGCATCATATTCTGATTTCTGAAGATCATGTGACACTGAAGACTGGAGGAATGATGCTGAAAATACAGCGGAGCATCACAGGAATAAATTAGATTTAAATATATATTGAAATTGATTTTACATATACATTTACAGATTAGATTTTCTGTTAGTAAAAATGTCAAACATATACGGCTAAAGACTGATATTGATATAATTATTGTCGTTTGAAGTTATTAATTCTTTCTGATCTGGAGGATTATGAGATTTGTTCTAATTTAACTAACTTCTCGGATAAATGCTAATTAGACAAACTTCAAGTTCTTAATTTGGTTTTTCATAAGTAAAATACCAAAATGTTATTAAGGCAGTATCCTACATAGACCAAACAATCCCAGAATGCAATGTGACAAGCTCAGGAATATATATTTTCATCCCAGGTGGTGAACTGATTTTTATATTTTTTTTAATGTAATTTTATTATTATTTATTTGTATATTATTACATTTTTGGTTTCAGTTATGTATAAATTCATAAATACTTATTTTTACAAAAAATCATTTTTGTTTTTATTTGCATATATATATTATATACAAATTTAAAATTATAAATGAATTTGAAAAGTAAAAAAAAATACTTTATTTTCGGTTTTATGTGTATGCATATATATATAAGGCGGCGGACAAATAAAAAATCATATAAAAAATAAAAAATCAAGTTATTTTAAAAAAATAGTTATTTTTTTTTTTGTTTATTTTTATATGAATTATTTTAGATTTTATGTGCATATTTGTATACGAGTAAAATTGGATATATGTATTATAAGGCGATGGACAAGTGAAAAATGATAAAGTAATTATTTTAAATAGTGATTTCTCCTGTGTTTCCCAGAATGCCCTGCTCTGATGCTCTGTGTCTGTTCTCTCTCAGTTGTTCTCGTATTTCTGGGTGTCCGGTCCGGCGTCGGTCAACAGCACCAGTGAGCCGTTCTGCGTCCGAGCGTCCGTGCGTCTCTCCAAAGCCGTGTCTCCTGCCTTCGAGCTTCTGGAGTACGGCTCTCGAAATTATTCCACATGGACCGAGTCCCGCTGGAAGAGCATCCGAGCGCGCATCTTTCTGGTGGCCAGCAGAGAACTGGAGGTAAAGCAGCCAGCGAAACAACAACAGAAATCAATATAACAAACTTTATTTAAAACTAGTCAAAGTAACATTTTTCTACTTTCGTTTAGATTCATCTGATGTACTAAAATAACTAAAACTGAAGTAATAAAAACTTTTCTCTCTTTGTTTGTGTCCTGTAGATGTTAACACTAGGAGTGGGCGTGGCCGTGCTGCTGCTGTCTCTATTGGTGACGTACTTCATCAGCTCGAAGGCGGAGCTTCTGTTTAGCTCCGCCCGTGAAACGCCCACAACGACCTACTGAACAAATCCAGAGTCCAGAATCTCCAGCTGCTCATCATGCATTTCCCTAACACAGAAACACACTTCAGTTCACGACTAATTTATTCAGACCTGGCTGGATTCTTCTTGGTTTTGTCATACTGGTTTTAGCTGGGCTGGTCTGAACTGGTCTTGAAAGTGTTTTTTTTTTTTTTTATATATATAATTCCAGATGTTTTTTGGTGATCATGACATGGACGGGCACAAAACTAAAAGCTGATTTTAAGTGTTTAAGATGAGAATAAGTGTGTGTGTGAACAAGTATAAATGCAGTGAGGATGTGCAATAGCTTACTGAGTTTAATTAAACCTTCATCTCGATGTGGATCTTTGATTTGGGAATGTAAAACTGTCTGTTCGTAAACGAGCAGGATAAGCTCCCTGATGAACACAGACTGTCCTCGATGAATCGCTCGTGTTTCCCATCGAGAGAGACGTGGAGCTTCAAACAACCAAATTAACTGCGATTGTCTGTTTGATCAATGATGTCACTGTTTTTCTCTGTGAAACTGATGCCTTGAAAACCTGAATAAACATGGCTTTTTTCCAGAATTTAATTTAGCTATGTCTGCTTAAACTATGAAGTTATTATTACTGGAAATAAACTTTGTGCTCATCAACTTAAAATACATTCAAAGAGATTCAGCATTCAGGAAAAGCGGTCTTGTGAAAAAAAAAATGTCTTGGTCTCAAATATTTACATTTCTTTTATGTTATATAACATTATATTATTATATTTCTCAAAACCATTTTTTTTTATATAAAATAATGTAATTGTAAAAAATATTTTAGTAATATTTTGCAATATTAATAATTCAATATTTATGGCGAATTTAGAATAATTGGTATATTTTATGTCATCTTAATGATAAAAAAAGTGTCCCAATTTACCTGTTTCATAATTGTGTTATATAAACATAAATGTGATTTATGGATTTAATATTTGCATATAAAATGAAAATATTATAATATACAAATATTTTAAAAGTACACCCTGACAACCAACCACATCTTAGCAACCTCATAGCCACACCCTGACCACCATCCACATCCTAGCAACCTCATAGCAACACCCTGACAACCGAACCACATCATAGCAACACCCTGACAACCACCCACATCCTAGCAACCCCATAGCAACGCCCTGACAATCACCCACATCCTAGCAACCTCATAGCAACACCCTGACAACCGAACCACATCATAGCAACACCCTGACAACCACCCACATCCTAGCAACCCCATAGCCACACCCTGACAACCACCCACATCCTAGCAACCTCATAGCCACACCCTGACAACCACCCACATCCTAGCAACCTCATTCCAACACCCTGACAACCGAACCACATCCTAGCAACCCCATAGCAACGCCCTGACAATCACCCACATCCTAGCAACCTCATAGCAACACCGTGACAACCGAACCACATCATAGCCACACCCTGACCACCATCCACATCCTAGCAACCCCATAGCAACGCCCTGACAATCACCCACATCCTAGCAACCTCATAGCAACACCCTGACAACCGAACCACATCATAGCAACACCCTGACAACCACCCACATCCTAGCAACCCCATAGCCACACCCTGACAACCACCCACATCCTAGCAACCCCATTGCAACACCCTGACAACCACCCACATCCTAGCAACCTCATTGCAACACCGTGACAACCGAACCACATCATAGCAACCCCATTGCAACACCCTGACAACCACCCACATCCTAGCAACCCCATAGCGACACCCTGACAACCACCCACATCCTAGCAACCCCATAGCGACACCCTGACAACCACCCACATCCTAGCAACCTCATTGCAACACTCTGACAATCACCCACATCCTAGAAACCCCATAGCGACACCCTGACAACCACCCACATCCTAGCAACCCCATAGCAACGCCCTGACAATCACCCACATCCTAGCAACCTCATAGCAACACCGTGACAACCGAACCACATCATAGCCACACCCTGACCACCATCCACATCCTAGCAACCCCATAGCAACGCCCTGACAATCACCCACATCCTAGCAACCTCATAGCAACACCCTGACAACCGAACCACATCATAGCAACACCCTGACAACCACCCACATCCTAGCAACCCCATAGCCACACCCTGACAACCACCCACATCCTAGCAACCCCATTGCAACACCCTGACAACCACCCACATCCTAGCAACCTCATTGCAACACCGTGACAACCGAACCACATCATAGCAACCCCATTGCAACACCCTGACAACCACCCACATCCTAGCAACCCCATAGCGACACCCTGACAACCACCCACATCCTAGCAACCCCATAGCGACACCCTGACAACCACCCACATCCTAGCAACCTCATTGCAACACTCTGACAATCACCCACATCCTAGAAACCCCATAGCGACACCCTGACAACCACCCACATCCTAGCAACCCCATAGCGACACCCTGACAACCAACCACATCGTAGCAACCTCATAGCAACACCCTGACAACCACCCACATCCTAGCAACCTCATAACAACACCATGACAACCAACCACCTCCTAGCAACCTCATACCAGCACCCTGACAACCAACCACCTCCTAGCAACCTCATAGCAACACCCTGACAACCACCCACATCCTAGCAACCTCATTGCAACACCCTGACAACCGAACCACATCATAGCAACCCCATTGCAACACCCTGACAACCACCCACATCCTAGCAACCCCATAGCGACACCCTGACAACCACCCACATCCTAGCAACCCCATAGCGACACCCTGACAACCACCCACATCCTAGCAACCTCATTGCAACACTCTGACAATCACCCACATCCTAGAAACCCCATAGCGACACCCTGACAACCACCCACATCCTAGCAACCCCATAGCGACACCCTGACAACCAACCACATCGTAGCAACCTCATAGCAACACCCTGACAACCACCCACATCCTAGCAACCTCATAACAACACCATGACAACCAACCACCTCCTAGCAACCTCATACCAGCACCCTGACAACCAACCACCTCCTAGCAACCTCATAGCAACACCCTGACAACCACCCACATCCTAGCAACCTAATAGCAACACCATGACAACCACCCATACCCTAGCAACCACCCAGAGCATCCTAGCAGCCCTTTAGCAACTCCAAAAACACCCCAGCAACACTTCCTGACAACCACTCACAAGCTAGCAACCTCATAGCAACACCCTGACAACCAGCCACATCATAACAACCAGCCAGAACTCCCTATCGACCGCATAGCAACACCCTAGCAATATATATATATATTTTGGTCTGTTTCAAAAATGTATGTTTTTCCTTTTTGAGAGAAAATAAGAAGTCTTGTTTCCTGGAACAGGAATTAATAATCTAGTTTTGAATTCTGCATATTTTCCTGAGCCGACTGGCAGATATTCTTCTAATGTTAAGCATAAGTTCACTCAATTTTGAATGTAATTTTAATTTTGCTTCTCTAGTTCTTTATAGCTGATTAAATATATTTTCAGATATTTTTATTGGAAAACAAGACAAAAATACTCGGGATGAAAATCATTGTAGTTTGGAAACATTAGACGTCTTCTGTGATGGAAATAAGCAGCTCTTTTCCAGTCGCTTTGTCAGAAATGCTCCTCACTTCTCTGAGAAACAGGAAGGACCTGTGGCCTGGTTTCAGTGTTGTGTGTTCATGAGAAGTAAAAAAAGGAGAGAGAGAGAGAAAAAAGGACGCTGGTGTGAAATTGCATGTATGTCAGTGTATGTGCGTGTGTGTATTTCGGACACTTTGTCTCAACCCACAGCTTCCTGTTATATGACTCTTTTGTCACTGCCATGGTTTACTCTTCCTCTTCGTGTATTTCTGCTCGACTCTCCCTCTGTCTGTCATTTCAGAGGAAAGATGCATTCGCTGGACCTCGGCCTGATTCTCCTGCTCAACGCCGGACGAGTCGGTAAGATCAAATCAAATCAAACTTCATCCAACGTAGAACCACCTGAGAAATCCTGACAGACACATCTTTAACAAAAAAGCGTGAAAAAGTTCATTTAGGAAAGGTCATTTTAAACCACCTCTTCCTGTTCCGCATTTAACAAATACATAGTAGTTCTGAAACAATTAGATGTTATTATGGCTATATTTCAAGTTAATGAGAGTAAATTAGACTTTTATGAATTCATTTACAACTGGATTTCTTTTTGCTGTGTATTTGCTTCATAAAAACGGTATGCTTTAAACATCTAAATATTTTAACGTTATAATATATCGCTTTAAACATTTAACATTAAGCATGATTATTGAAATTTATATATATATACTCAATGGTTATTTATTTCCTTGTATTAAAGTAATAATGTTTTCTTGGCGTGGATGGCATTTGTTGAAGCTGTTGTGAATTATCTTGTTGTTTGTCAGCTGCGCAGGAGGATGGAAAAGTGTGTTACATCCTGGATGGGATTCTGATCGTTTACGGCATTGTGCTGACCGTCCTTTACTGCAGATTAAAGGTGACCCTTCATCAAGACATTTAGTGTCATTTTCCACCTCATTATAGAATAAAATACCTGTTTGGTGACTACACCAAAAATATTTGTTTGCTAGTAAATCTAATTATTAATCTATTGACTTATATTAATAAGATCTATCGTCATTAATCATTAATCTATCTTTTTGTCTTCAACTTCAACTTTCAGTTTGTTTTCACGAACATTTAGATTTAGTCATTAAATTGGGATTAAAATACTTTCTCAGTACAGTTTTGAACAGTGAACAACGCCTAAAGAAAATACTACTTTCTAGATTACGCTGAAATCTTCACCTCCTTATTTTCAGTTTGTTAAAATCCCAAAACTTTGTTTTCAGGATTAAATTAAAAATACCTCAATTTTGTGACACGGCCTTCGCTGTATGTTATGAACAGAATATGTTTTTGATGTTGAACTGAATTTCTCTGATCATGAAAGTAATGTTCACTGCTTGTATTTTCTCAGATGCGTTCGTCTGGAGATAAAGCTTTCTCAGAGGTGGGTATTTCTCTCTGTGGTTTGTTTCTGCTGATTCTATAATGGCATTTCTGTTTCTCGTTCGTCAGTTGACCACAGACAGCTATTAAAAACACAAACACACATGCATACACTCCTCTACTTAGTTATCTAAATATGGACTTATTATTTTTATATACAGCTGCTAATCAATACTCAAACCAAGCATTAACGCAGAACATTCTGCATATTTACAGTAACACTTAAAGCCTTTATATATGATGCATTATAAATGTTGTTTTAGTGCATTAATTTTGCCTCGTAATGCACCTTATAATGCACTGTATAATCTTGTGAATAATTGTATTTTTGCATTATAGAGAATCTGTTTCCTGTTTGACAGCTTTATAAAGCTGTTTTGACACAATCAGAATTGTATAAAGCGCTGTAGAAATAAAGTTCATTTGACTTTTATATATTCAGTGTTACACATTTAGAAAGTATAATGCATGAAAACACATGTCCATCATAAATACTTTTATTAATGCATTATACATACAGTAGATTCTTCGAGTGTCACCAAAAATGCTGCATTTACTTTATTTTATACTGTTTTTGCAAATGCGGATGTCTTCAGCAGGTTTTGTCAGATTTACTTCCTATTTGGGTGAAAATTTAGCACACGCACACACACACACACACACACACACAGCTAACCTTCAAAAAAAAAAAAAAAAGAAAAAGAAAAACTCCTTTTTAACACATCCTCATTTGTAAAAACAGTTCTAAGAACATTTTACTAACGTTCCTGTTAGGTCATATTTCTGAACGTTCATAGAAGGTTTACCACATTCGCTTTTGAAAACATTTTTCTTGGTTATGTGAACCTTAAGGGAACATTCCAGTTTTATTATTTATTTATTATTTCGTTTTTTTCATGTCCTGAAACAAGTACGTTTTTTAAGAAAAAATATTAGATGAGTGTTTGACCAAAAAAAAAAAAAAAACACTCCATGACATTAATGATCAGATGACTCTAAATGAATGTTCATTCATAACCTTGTTAGCTCACATTAACCAAATAAAGACAGAGATAATAAAGACATCAACAAAGACTATTCCCTTTGATATTAAACTTGTTATGAACGATTAACTCAAATTACAATATCCTGATTGAGCTCACTTTCTGATGACAAATTCATCCTTAAATTACACATGATTAAACGCACAGAAAAACCCCTTCAGTCGGTCGATAAACACGCTATGGTGCCTCTTGTTCATCTTGTAATTTGTTAAGATGTCCTCATAGTTCACTTGAGAGACAGAATGAAGTCACACAAATGCATAAAGAGGATCAGAAAGCGGAATAGGTGTTGACTAACACCACAGTCTTGAGCAAGAGTCACTTCTCACATTCACTGTCCTCTTGTGTTTTTCAGAAACGAGAAGGAGACATTTATCAGGTACTGTGATGTCAATGAGCTTCATGTTGTCTGGTGAGTGAGTGACTGTTGCAGTGATTTCATGTGTGTGTGTGTGTGCTTCTTCAGGATCTGGGACGGCGAGACGTGGACACCTACGACACTCTCCATCCCGGGAAGAAGAAGCCTCTGGCCTGAGAAGATCTCAAACTGTGCAGCTGGTGTCTTTAAACTATATCTGTGCTGTGTTTATAAGTAAGCGAGCTAGCAGAGCTTTGTGGGTCATGAGATTCTGATTTATTGGCCTTGTTTGCATGTGTCTTTGAGACAAACGTCACAATTAATGTATGAAATACATGTGTGCGCCTCTTCATTTCACCATAATAAAATTATGTTTTTAACTTAATAGTGTGTTTCCTTTTATGGTGTCTGCTATCTGTAAGTTGAATGTGTACAAAACAGCTTGTTATGCTGCTTGATAATGTATGAAAATTGTTTAACAGTTCACTGCAATGTGTTATTCTTATCTATAGTGGTTAATGAACCAAAAGGAAATATATACGTATGTGTTGAGAAATAAAGATATATTCAAAATAATTTTAGTGCCTCAAGATTTCTGTTTTATGTCACTTTGGATGAAAATGAAAATGAATTACTGTAAATATGATGTGAATGTAATTCAAAACAAATCAACAATAACATGATCAGAACAGTATTAAAAATGTAAATAAACAAATATATGTTGCTAAAAGTACTTTATAAACTAAACTAAATAACCTAGACGAACGTCATCAGAACAAATAAAGAGTTAATTGGCAAAAACAGATAACTGCATTCTTTTTTATTGTGAATCCCAATTAATTCCAATCACAATGAAGATGATTTATTTCAATTAGGTTAAAAAAGAACTAAAAATACAGCTAACACAATACAAACATGATAATATAATAAAAAACATTATTTGAAATAAAAAAATAAATTAAAAAAACTTAGTTATCTGTTTTTGCAAATAAACCTTTCAAATGTTCTTCCAGTAACATTAATATAACGTTCATTTAACAATATCTGGTAACATTCCCAAGTCGGACGTTCTTCAAACGTTTTTAAATGTAACCGCTCGTTTTGGAACGTTCTTTGATGTTTGAAAAATGGAATGTTCCTTTAATGTTAGTGTAACAAAAATAACATATTTGAACATTTAAAAAAAAGAGAACAGAGAACATTAAGAAATAACTTGTTCAGAACTTAATGAGAACGTTTATCTAATTAAATATATATATTTTTAAAATATATAAACGATTTATGATGTATATGTCATATGTCCGATGTATTAACCAGCAGATGGCGCTATAAAACAGTTTGAACCATTGTCTGGGAAATAACGTAATGATTAACTATTCTACAAAAACAAGAGAAAACCCAAGCGAGGGTAAACTATCCGCACACAGCACGTGACCAATCATATTAGAACGACAGAAATAACTTCTGCACAAGTACACATAAATTAACACGCATATACATAGTAGTTAAAAAGTATCAGGGTTATATCAATAATACAAATAATTGTTAAATAACAATATATATTAATAGTTTTCTTTTACTATAAAGTAAAAACAAACTCTGTATATCCCTCTTCACTGGAGTTGACATTTTCTTGGCTGCTTGTTGGCATGTTAACAAGAAATGTGAGGAATGTACATCTGAACTGGTTTGTCCTGTTCATTTCTACATCACAAAACAACCCATACACCTCAAAAAAAGAAAGAAATTCACACCTCGACGTGCGTTCAGAGAGTTTTTTTTTATATAAATACATTTCTAGAAATCCATCACAGAGATTCCTGAGATAGTAAGAAAAGCTTTGGGTCAGTGCTCAACTCAAATGTCAAAGGTGTGTGTCTGTGTGCGGAAGTGGTGGGCGGAGCCTACGTGAACGCGCAGGACAGGTGTGAATGAACGCGCACCTGAGCCCGTTTGAATGCGTGAACTTACTGCAAACGGAGTTTAATCAGGAGTTTATTAGTCCTTCCGTAGACTTTCAGCTCATGTTTCGTGACAGAATCGCATTTTCATCTCGCATACTTACTTTATTATGATGACCAATAATCCCTCCATATTTAATAACACAGTTTCAGATGGATTAAGAGAAGAAGCGCGTGGGGACATGACGAGATGCGTTGAGGAATAACAGAGCAATATCTCGGCAGAATAAACCAGCAGAATGACGAATCTTCTGGCCCTCGTCTGTGTGATCGGCTTCAGATTGATGGGTAAGAAAAGCTCGTGTACCTGAAATCATTTAGTCGTTTCTCTCTCAGCACATCTGTCCTTTTTGTCTACTTTATTGTGCGTTTCATGCAGCCTTTTTAGTCAAGTAAATGGTGAATATAAATAGTATATTGGCTGAATGTGATTCAGAATGAGATGTTAGCTCAAGAGTGTGTGTTTGTGTGGGTGTGTGATGATTGATCTGTGATGTGGAACAGTCACATTCTCTTCTACTGTAATTAAAGTTCAACCAGCTTCAAAAACCATTACTCACTCATTTATGACTGACATGGAGGAAATAAGTGAAGGAGCAAGTGTGTGTGTGAAAGAGAGAGGGAGTGAGTGAGTGTGTGTGTGTTCTATAATCAGAAGGAAATGATAGCTGATTAACAAGGGTGTAGAAGCACGTAACCCTGATTTTATGCCTAAAACAGATGTTTCCTGAAAAGTTAGATCTCAGTTCTGATTGGTTGATTGGAATGTTGTTCCAGGATCAACAAGGATGTTGATCCAGGAACATGTTGTACTTCGTGAATTCACACTCACCTTGTGAATATGAGTAAGTTGTGTATATATGTGTGTGTGAGGGAGTTAATTGTTTTGTGTGTGTGTGTGTGTGTGTGAGATGTGTGAGAGTCAGTAAATGTACATGTGTGTGTATTTGTGTGTGAGTCAGTAAGTCTGTATGTTTGTGAGTGTGTGTGTGTGTGTGTATGAGGCAGTGAGTGAGTATGTGTGTGTGTATGTGTGTGAGACAGTGAGTGAGTGCGTGAGAGTGTATATGTTTGTGTGAGTGAGTAATTTAATGAGTATGTGTGTGAGTGAATATGTGGAGGTGAGTGAGTGAGTGAGTGATTATGTGGAGGTGTGTGTGTGTGTGTGTGTGTGGAGGTGTGTGTGTGTGTGTGTTGAGGTAAGTGAGTGTGTGGAGGTGAGAGAGAGTGTGAGTGTGTGAGTGGGTGTGTGGAGGTGAGTGAGTTTGTGTGTGAGTGAGTGAATGTGTGGAGGTGAGTGAGAGAGTGAGTGTGTGAGTGAGCGTGTGGAGGTGAGTGAGTATGAGTGAGTGAGTGTGTAAGTGAGCGTGTTGAGGTGAGTGAGAGAGTGAGTGAGTGTGTGGAGGTGTGTGAGAGAGTGAGTGTGTGGAGGTGGGTGAGTGAGTAAGTGTGTGTGAGGGTGAGAGAGTGAGTGTGTGGAGGTGAGTGAGAGAGTGAGTGTGTGAGTGAGTGTGTTGAGGTGAGTGAGTATGAGTGAGTGAGTGTGTGGAGGTGAGTGGGAGAGTGAGTGTGTGAGAGAGTGAGTGTGTGGAGGTGGGAGAGTGAGTGAGTGTGTGTGGGGGTGAGAGAGTGAGTGTGTGGAGGTGAGTGAGTGTGTGTGGGGGTGAGTGAGTGAGTGTGAGTGTGTGTGAGTGAGAGAGTGAGTGGTGTGTGAGTGAGTGTGTTGAGGTGAGTGAGAGAGTGAGTGAGTGTGTGGAGGTGAGTGAGAGAGTGAGTGTGTGGAGGTGGGTGAGTGAGTAAGTGTGTGTGAGGGTGAGAGAGTGAGTGTGTGGAGGTGAGTGAGAGAGTGAGTGTGTGAGTGAGTGTGTTGAGGTGAGTGAGTATGAGTGAGTGAGTGTGTGGAGGTGAGTGGGAGAGTGAGTGTGTGAGAGAGTGAGTGTGTGGAGGTGGGAGAGTGAGTGAGTGTGTGTGGGGGTGAGAGAGTGAGTGTGTGGAGGTGAGTGAGTGTGTGTGGGGGTGAGTGAGTGAGTGTGAGTGTGTGTGAGTGAGAGAGTGAGTGGTGTGTGAGTGAGTGTGTTGAGGTGAGTGAGAGAGTGAGTGAGTGTGTGGAGGTGTGTGAGAGAGTGAGTGTGTGGAGGTGGGTGAGTGAGTAAGTGTGTGTGAGGGTGAGAGAGTGAGTGTGTGGAGGTGAGTGAGAGAGTGAGTGTGTGAGTGAGTGTGTTGAGGTGAGTGAGTATGAGTGAGTGAGTGTGTGGAGGTGAGTGGGAGAGTGAGTGTGTGAGAGAGTGAGTGTGTGGAGGTGGGAGAGTGAGTGAGTGTGTGTGGGGGTGAGAGAGTGAGTGTGTGGAGGTGAGTGAGTGTGTGTGGGGGTGAGTGAGTGAGTGTGAGTGTGTGTGAGTGAGAGAGTGAGTGGTGTGTGAGTGAGTGTGTTGAGGTGAGTGAGAGAGTGAGTGAGTGTGTGGAGGTGAGTGAGTGTGTGTGGGGGTGAGTGAGTGGTGTGTGAGTGAGTGTGTTGAGGAGAGTGAGTGAGTGTGTGGAGGTGAGTGAGAGAGTGAGTGTGTGAGTGAGTGTGTTGAGGTGAGTGAGTATGAGTGAGTGAGTGTGTGGAGGTGAGTGGGAGAGTGAGTGTGTGAGAGAGTGAGTGTGTGGAGGTGGGAGAGTGAGTGAGTGTGTGTGGGGGTGAGAGAGTGAGTGTGTGGAGGTGAGTGAGTGTGTGTGGGGGTGAGTGAGTGAGTGTGAGTGTGTGTGAGTGAGAGAGTGAGTGGTGTGTGAGTGAGTGTGTTGAGGTGAGTGAGAGAGTGAGTGTGTGAGTGAGTGTGTTGAGGTGAGTGAGTATGAGTGAGTGAGTGTGTGGAGGTGAGTGGGAGAGTGAGTGTGTGAGTGAGTGTGTTGAGGTGAGTGAGTATGAGTGAGTGAGTGTGTGGAGGTGAGTGGGAGAGTGAGTGTGTGAGAGAGTGAGTGTGTGGAGGTGGGAGAGTGAGTGAGTGTGTGTGGGGGTGAGAGAGTGAGTGTGTGGAGGTGAGTGAGTGTGTGTGGGGGTGAGTGAGTGAGTGAGTGTGAGTGTGTGTGAGTGAGAGAGTGAGTGGTGTGTGAGTGAGTGTGTTGAGGTGAGTGAGAGAGTGAGTGAGTGTGTGGAGGTGAGTGAGTGTGTGTGGGGGTGAGTGAGTGGTGTGTGAGTGAGTGTGTTGAGGAGAGTGAGTGAGTGTGTGGAGGTGAGTGAGAGAGTAAGTGTGTGAGTGAATGTGTTGAGGTGAGTGAGTGTGGAGGTGACTGGGAGAGTGTGTGTGTGGAGGTGAGTGTGTGTGTGTGTGTGAGAGAGTGAGTGTGTGGAGGTGAGAGAGTGAGTGTGTGAGTGAGCGTGAGAGAGAGAGTATGAGTGAGTGAGTTTGTGGAGGTGAGTGAGAGAGTTAGTGGTGTGTGAGAGAGTGAGTGTGTGGAGGTGAGTGAGTGTGTGTGTGTGAGAGAGTGAGTGTGTGGAGGTGAGTGAGTGTGTGTGTGTGAGAGAGTGAGTGTGTGGAGGTGAGAGAGTGTGTGAGTGAGAGAGTGAGTGGTGTGTGAGAGAGTGAGTGTGTGGAGGTGAGTGTGTGTGTGAGTGAGAGAGTGAGTGGTGTGTGAGTGAGTGAGTGTGTGGAGGTGAGTGAGAGAGTGAGTGAGTGTGTGAGTGAGCGTGAGAGAGTGACTATGAGTGAGTGAGTTTGTGGAGGTGAGTGTGAGTGAGAGAGTGAGTGTGTGGAGGTGAGTGAGAGAGAGTGAGTGTGTGGAGGTGTGTGTGTGTGTGTGTGAGTCAGTGGGTGTGTGGAGGTGAGTGAATGAGTGCGTGTGTATGTGTGAATGCTCATTGTCCAAAAATATAAACAAAACAATGGATGCAGGGCAGAATTAGGCCAAATACCCTCTCCTTCTAAACATTAAAAAAATAGTCTTCAAATTCTGGAAACACCTGAAGAGGAGTGACCTCAGCACATACCATTATAAAGCCCTCCCCTCCTTCAGCTGCTGCTGAGACTGACGGAGATCATCCAGCCGAAGTCACACTCACTCTTAACTATTCGGCCCACACAAATCATCAACACAAGTGTGTCACCCACTTACTCACTCACGGACTCTCTAACACACACACACCAAACACACTCTATTGTTCCAAACTACTTCCTGTGTTTTTTAATCAAACGAACGGTCTGCCAATACAAAATATGCTTTTCATGTCAATAAAGCTGTCTGAGTTGAATAGAATTAAGACAGAGAAGGGTGTGTGTGTGTGTGTGTGTGTGTGTGTAAAGTATGTATTGTTATTTTAAACATGTGGCGTGTCAGTGTGTGTTGATTGTTTCTGTCACCTGAAACGAGAACAAACAATAACCAGAAGTGCAAGATGACATTCTCTCACTATGCCTCACACTGTCTTCTGCTTTCTGTCTCGTTTTGTCGATTCTGAAAGAAGAGAGTCTGGTCCAGAGTTTCTCCTCTGGTTTTGATTCAGGATGATTTTACACTGGACATGAAGTGGAGGCCCAAAACAGTTCACAATCATACAAAAGGAGCAGAAATGTCCTTAAACGTAAAGCCAATACCAGGGTAAAAAAAATGCACGAGATCTCAAGAGTGCCATCAAATATCAAAGATCAACTCAATAAATGCTGATAGACATACATTTAATAGATTAGACTCTTATTGGATAAAAACCAGTGACTATTTCTGTTTCTGAGGCATTTATAAGAAATACCCAAGACAAAGTTGATCTGTAAATCAAACCGGTCAATCTCCTCCACGTCTTCTGTCTCCGATTGATAGTTTAGAGTTTCTTTATCCAGTCAAATCTCTTTCAGGGTAATTCACGTGTCAAATCTGGACTGATTTTGATCAAGTAAAGGTCAGAATAACCGCAGTCACATTTCCAGATGAACAAGTCTCAAATCTGATCCTCAGGATCTTTTGAGGAGCGTTTGTTTCCAGAAGCTTTACTTTCACTGTTCCTCAGCGGAGGAATGATCTTCACAAGCCTCCAGAACATCTCACATCTTCTGAGGAGCCTTGATTTCTTCAGCTCTCAATCAGTGTGTTATATGTGCAGATCATTTACATCTCATCTCACCTCATGATGTGTGTGTGTGTGTGTGTGTGTGTGTGTGGAAAGGTCACACATCTGTGTCTTTCTCATTGCACTGCATGGGAACGTCCTTGGTTTTTTGTGACATGTTTGTAGGGCAAGAACGATTGATCATGATAGCATGGGTTTATTATTAACCGTCGTCGGCCCTCACCTCATGTCTAATAGTTAACCCATTCAGTGCTGTTTGCAGATGTTCACACTGTCTCTTTATGTCTCAGTCTGTGTTCACAGTGGGTTTATCGAGCCGTCTCCGTCTCTTTCCCTGCGCTCGTTCTCTGATGCACAGACCCGGTTGCCCTGCCGCTTTAGGGCGGAGGCCAATGAGGACGTGGTGCAGGTGACCTGGTCCAGACAGAAACCAGGAGGAGAACGAGAACAGATTATCACCGGACACTTTATTCAAGGACCCGAAGGTGTGTGTACAAACACACACTAGTTGAGTGAATCTCACAAAACCTGTTAGGAATGTTTGTGGCTCAGATTTCACAATGCAGAACAATTTAATGGTCCTCAAAACAGGCTTCGTTTTGTTTTCTTGTGATTTTTGGGCTGAAATATGTGTGTGTGAGATGTGGTTATTATAGTTCACGAAACATATGAAAACCATTAAATTGAAAACGAAATAATGAATAAAAATGTAAATAAATAATAAAACTAACTATATAAACACTAAAAAACTAAGGAAAATTAAATAAAAAGAATCAACAAAATTACAAAAAGTTTAGCTTAACTTAAAATGAAAATTGAAAATGTGATAAAATCTGATCCTATCAAAATATGAAAAAACGAATAGTTTTTCATAGACACTAAAATGAAAGTAATATTTTAAATGAAGTAATAAATAAATTCTGAATGAATAAATGAAATATATCATTTATTTTAGCTACAACATAAAGTAAAAATTATACGGATTATCAAAAAAAAAACTAATAAAAATGACAAAACAAATTACAAATTTTTTAGTAAGATTAAAATGAAATCAAAACTGAAAACACAAAAATATATAATAGTACATAAATTATAATAAAGTAGCACTTTACATTTATTTACTTGAATTTAAATAAACATTAACTGAAATGAGTTGACATTTTAACATTTCTCATTTTCATTTAGTGTAACTGGATATAAAATATGTATCTAAAATAACTAAAAGTGAAACAGATTTTTTTTTTATGAAAACTATTTAGATTAATAATAATTACAAAAACAATACAAAAGTCGGCTACTAACACGGTGTAAAATTATGTTGAAATGTAAAAATAAAAGCTATTTCAAAATAATTGATGAATAAAAAATCATGCATTGCATGTAAGTATTTATTAAATATTAATAACCATAATAGTATCTCAGTGATACTAAAATAACACTGGTGTGTTTTGGTGATTCATCCACCCAGCACAAACAGACACAATCATCATTTCCCCCCAGCAGTTTTGTTAAATAGAAACAGTTTCACACGCATTGTTTTCGGATGGGCGTCTGTCACCTAGAGACGTGTTTCATGACGAATATTTTCAATGGTGCATTGTGTTCATCGGCTCTTTTATCTGAACCGACTCATACATGCCATCTGTGTTTTAGTGCATTGCTTTAATTTACCCCCCAAAAAACTAAATATTCTGTCATTATCTACTCACCCTCATATCAGCTCAGACCTGTATGACTGACTGAATTCTGTGAAACACAGAGGAGCTTGTGAATAAGAATATCATAAAATATCATAACAGTAGCTGCTATAACTTAAACGCTATATTCCACTCCACTTTGAAGTCATGTGATCATTTGTGTGAATAACAGACCCAAATTTAACATGTTTTCACCGTGAAACTTGAGCTGTGGCCACCAGGGAATAAAAAAGAGCAAAAGAAATGATCAGAATGTGACTTGCATATCCTGATAACTTCTTTTGTGGTTGAAACAGTGTTATTTTAGTATTATCTGAGAAACTATTATAGTAGACTATAGAGACTAAAGTTTTTGTGTTTATATATTATTTTTATTTGAATTTTAAAGTAAGGTTATCGTTTTTTGTCATTTTTATTAGTTGTTTTATAAAAAGTCTATATAGTTTCAATTTGTTTGTTTTGTATTTTAGTTTTAGTTATTCTAATACATCAAGTTAAAGTATATATGAAAATGAAAAATAAAATAAAAAATAAAATAAGATTTTTGTGAATTATTTTTTATTTTTTTATAAATTCTCTTTTCATTTTCATTTTGAAGTTTTAATAATTTAGTTTAGGCATTTTTATTAGTTTGTATTCTTTTCAAATGTCTATCTATTGATTTTCATTTTAAGTTTCAGTTGTTACATAATATTGTTACAAAGTTGTTACAAAATGAAAATGAGAAAGAAAAATTACAATTAAAAATTAAACTTATTTTAATAAAAGAAAAATTACACGTAGTTTACATTTAGCTGTAATTTATTTCAAGTGATAAAGGTTTTTATTTTTATTTTTTTTATGATATTACTTCGTTTTAGTTAACTTAATCACCTTGGTTTGTATACGACAGGATTTAAGGGGTCATCTGTAATTTGGATTGAACCTGCAGCTTTTGTATAAGCAGCAAAAAGTCTTCCTGAATCTTCTGGTGATTCTTAGTGTCTTTGAAACAAGACTTCTGATGAAACAATAAGAGCTTAGGAGAATCGATTTGGTTTCAGTGGATTCACATTACACTGACATTTACTAAACGTAAATACTGAAGTTTGCATGTGATTTCCATATAGGGTGTTCAAAGAATGTCCAGGAATAAAACAACCGTTTGTTTATTTTGTGTTGTTTTTGACACAAGTCTCTTGAGAATTTCCCTCTAATTGAATCTAATGTTTTTCTTCCGTTGTTTTATTTCAGCGTCTCCTGATTTTCTGAATCGTGTTCAGTTCGAGAGCTCCGAACCGACCGTCGACTCCACGCTGTTGATTCTGAACACAAAGAAAGCTGATCAGGCCACATACACCTGCCACATCTCCACCTTTCCCTCTGGAAGCTTCGAGAGACAAATCAGTCTGACTGTCTGGAGTAAGATCCCCTCTTTTCACATTTCACTTGATTTTCTCAAGCTTCATTTCACTTCTGTTTGCTAAAGGAAGGTCTGTTAAACCGTTAATCTGCAGTAAGGTACAAAATCAACATGTTTTTTGTTTCTGCTAAACAAACCAGTTTAAAAATAACTTTGCTTTTGTAATTCCTTTGTGTCGTAGCACTCCAGAGAGTAATATGCTGTAAAAAAAAAAAAAAAAAAAAAGATACATTTATTTGTACAGTAAAAAAATTACCTTTGGGTAACTATAAGTTACAGATAACATTAAATGTAATTTTTATACCATAATTAGCATAATATGTAATTTTACTGTGAACTTTATAGATTTTGCAAGTAAAAATTATTAATGAACATTTTTTATGGCGAAAAACAGTAGATGGACATTCCCAGTATGAATCAATATTATTATATTTAATATATAAAAAATGTTATCATCAATAATGTACATTTAGGGTGTTATGTGTTGCATTTTCTTTTATTTAGTCTGTTAATGGAATAATTTTTTCTATGTTAATTTTCAATATTTTGTTTATATCTATGTATGATTATTGGCCATGTTTTACACCGACCAAATCAATAGTTTTTTTCATGCACTGGTAATTTTTGAGATTTTGGTCTATTTTTGCTTCCATAACTTGTCCTATTCAGATAAGTGGAATAAAAAAAATTTAAGATACACATTTAAGTGTTTATTTAATTGCAATTTATCTATTTGCATCTGTTGATTTTAATCACAGTCCGTATCTTTAAAGTTTTCTTCTCAACTTCAGCAGCACTTATAAACACCAAAACTTAGAGTTTTATTCCTCTCTATATTCTGAATGTTTTTACTGAGGTGTTTGCTCATATATCATTCACACTGATTTATACAACATTTTATTCCTAAAACATGCTGAAAATGCACATATTTAAAAGCTATGAGTTTTTTCTCTCCACTTCAGCAGCACTTACAAACACCAAAACTTAGGGGTTTTTTCCTCTCTATGTTTTGAAGGTTTCTACTGAGGGGTTTGTTCATATTTCATTTGCCTGGATTTATTTCTGCACTTTATCTATTTGCGCCTATACGTTTCGGGCTGTTTTTTTTTCAAAATGAGTTTTTATCTCTACTTCAGCAGAACTTACAAACACCAAAACTTAGGTTTTTATTCCTCTCTATATTTTGAAGGTTTTTACTGAGGGGTTTGTTCATATATCATTCACAATGATTTATATAACATTTTACTCATAAAACATGGCAAAAAATATGTATTTTTTTTGTCTTTTGACTTTTTTCTGATTTATGGAGTGATTAAAAAGAGAAATCAATAGTCTCCTCTGTGGAAATCTTTAACTCTAATATGTCAGCCAAATCAAACAAGAAGTTTGATCCTGACTTTATCCAGTGTTCAAGAAAATTTATGCAAATGAGTGCATCTTTAACTAGAAAATGAATCTTTTACATATTTAAACATACAAACAATAAAAGACAATTTTCATAATGTACTGTGATTTATTAAATGGGGAAGTATAGTGATTATCTATTACTTTCTTGCCTTAAAATGTTCTGAAATGCCACAGTTTGCAGTGTTATTATGCTTTAACACAGTCCTTCATCTGTGTTCCTCCTTCACTAGTTTATCCGATCTCGTCTCTGGATCCGGTGATCCTTGAGGAAGGCCAGTCGTTCCGCGCAGCTGCTTTCTGTCGTGCGGTTGGACACCCTCCGCCGCATTTGTCATGGGACACGGACGTTCCTGGGCAGTCTCAGAACCGTACTGGAGAGGATGGAGTCGTAACCTCGCAGTTTTCCCTTCATCCACTGCGCAGCATGAACAAACAGCGCTTGGACTGTCTGGTGTGGCATCCGGCTCTCGACGGCCCGCACAGAATCAGCAACAAACTCATTGTGCACTGTGAGTCATCCTTAAACCCATCAACCAATAATCAACATTTTGGGGAATGTCCATGCTGCTCTTTTCTTTGTGTCACTATTATATTTTGTTAATATTTAAAATTGTATGCACAATATGTGCATTTTTTGTTCCCAAGAGCGTGCACAGCTCTCAGCCTCACCTTGCTTCATACTACAGTGACGTTAATAAATCTTTAATACGTTAGCTCATACATGAACATGATTTCTGCCCAAGTCCTGTCCGATTACATTGGCTTTGTGGGGATGAAGATGACAACTCCCATGATTCCACACTCAATCATGGTGCCATCAAACTACGCCTTTGTTTCTTTGTTTTGAATACGTGCAGCGAAAATTACATACTGAGCCTTTAAAGTTTATTTTTCTGTTTTCATTTTTAGTTAACATTTTTTTCATTTTGATCTGAGTTTTTAGCATTTTTATTTGATTTTTTAAAGACAATTAATTGTTTTATTTTAATGCTCATATTATTTCAATTAATTGAATTTTTTATGGTTTTAGTTAACAATAATAACCCTGATACAGTGTTATTTTTGTATCAGTGAAATACTGTTATAGCTTTTAATAGTTCGCATTATATTTTCTTTTTTTTGTATTGTATCTTCATTAAAGTCTTAGATTTTTTTCATATCTATATAGTTTTTATTATACTATTTAAGTTTTAATTATTTTAGTACATCAAGTAAAACTAAATGAAAGCAATAAATGTTTCCTTGGGCTCAAGCTGAATTAAGTTTTTATATATATATATATATATATATATATATATATATATATATATATATATAAAAGAAAAAAAAATATATATATATATATATATATTTTTTTTAATTTTATTTCAATTATTGTTCACCTTATTTCAAGATAATAATGATGAAGTGTTATATTAGTAGTAGTAGTTTTAATTAATAATTTTAATTTGTTTGTATTTTTCTATTTTTATAAAAAATTTAGGTTTTAGTAATACAGTTTTTTTTGTTTTATGTTTTTTTTTTTTAGTGTCTCTGTAGTTTTTTTCCCCCGCTCCAGTAGTTTATTTAGTAGATTAAATTAATCTACATAAAACATTTTTTTTTACATTTGATTTCAGGTGATACAAATAATTTTTTCTATTTCTAGTTTTAGTTAATGATAATGTCGTTGATGTGAGCCTGTGTTTGTGCTTCAGATCCTCCTGATGCAGTGATCGCTGATTCTGGTTCCTGGAGAATCGGACACTCGGGATCTGAGCTCAGATGTGTGGTTAAAGGAAACCCGTTGCCTCAAAACATCACGTGGAGCAGGTAACACCGTTTCACAGAGCACAGGAAGATTGAGTCTGACTGATGTGTGAAGTGACTAACCACAGTTAGCTTTGCTTTTTGTTTTTAAAATCTGTTTTATTTCAGTCTGGCTGTAGAAATTACCACAGTATCTCTTAAATCATAAAGATGCAGAAATAATAATTCATGCCTTTATTTCAAGTAGACTTTTGACTACAGTAATGCACTTTTTACTGGTCTTCCACAAAAATCTGTTAAAAGACTTCTGCTTATTTAAGCCAAGGAGATAATTATATTGATAGTTCTCTTGTTAATTATACCCCATCAAGAACTTTAAGATCTTCCAATACAGGTTTACTAGAAAAGAAAAACAAAGAATTGTGATGCAGCCTTCGTAAATTATGTTCCTAAATTGTGGAAAACATTACCTTCAGATATTAGGGAAGCTAGCACAATCAGTATTTCTTTTTTGTCTGTTTTATTGAATGTGCTGTTTTGTTTTAGATGTGTTGTATACATATTGTAAGCTTGATGTATTTGTTTTATTGGATGTAATGTTTGTTGTTTATTTAACAGTTTATTCTTGATTATGTAAAGCACTTTAAGTCACATTTTATGTTTGAAAGATGCTATATAAATAAATGTGTTATTATTTTTATTATTATAAATGGAAATGATTTCATCAAACTCTTCTCTATGGAAAACAGTGGGTTAAATATATCTTAGTATTTGGTATTAAATTTTTTTTTTTACTAATTTATTATTACTATATAGTTTAGCATTTAATATACATTTCTATTTTGCTTTTTTTTACTATTTGTTTTAAAATAATACTAATTTAATATTCATATTTATTTTATGTTGTATTTATTTTTACAATTCACCTTTTTTACTGATAGTATGTAGTTTACATTAATAATTTATATTTATTTTTACTATTTTTAGTATGTTGTATTTAATTTAGCTGTTTTATTATTTTAGTGCTTATTTTTATTGTATTAGAACTTGTTTAGAATTTTTTTGCCATTTGAATATTTTATTAATATAATTTATTTATTTATTTATTATTATTTTTATTTTTTTACTGTTTTAGTATTAGTGTTTATTTTAATATTTCCAACTTATTATTTTACAAATTTAATTGAAATTATTTAGTACTTAGGATATTTTTAGCTATATAGCACCCAGTCGTGACTAACTTCTGAAGATTACCGCAGCCAGTGAGATCAGCGGTTGTGATTTTGGCAAATACTCTCATGTTTGTGTCGTATGCATCAGACGGTCAGTCTGTTGGTGTGACTGTAAACTGCAGCCCTGTTTATTATTTGATTACGCTGCTGTCTGCCAGATCACCAGCACAGTTATTTAAACTCAGCACGCTTTAGTTGCATAAACGAGTGTCGAATTGAACTAGCGACATTGCAAAAATCCCTACAAAAACACTAGTTTTCCACCCCTTCTCTCATTGTGTTTCTCTTTATTTAACAAAATCACAAAGGCTTCTGAACTGCAGCGATGCATATTCACATGCTCCTTTCAGGATAAAATAAAAGCTTCAGTGTCTCATTGCAACCTGAGAGCTAAGATCCAAAAAGGGCGCTTTTCATGCACGGGAAAGGAAAGAAAAAGAACGAGAGAGAGAAAAAGAGCAGGATGCTAAATGATGAGGGTGGGGTGTATCGAGACACAAGCTAAGCCCTAAATAACCCTCCTGCCCTGTAATGATTGTTTTAACCGGCACAGAAACACAGGCTTCGTACTGGATTAAAAATGCAGCGCATCAACTGCAATTAACCACATTTATGCATCGTCATGCATGCTTCTGCAGACGTGAAGGAGTCCTCAGATCATGCATGTTGGTGCTTTATTAAAGTTGCATGGTGTGTGGGTCATATTTGCATGCATACAGTTGCTGAGGAGCTGTTTTCATTCAGGTAGTGCTGGAGAATGTACTGGTAACAGGCTGCAGGAGTCACATGATACTCGGATGATAATTACAGTGAAGGTCCGAAACCTGAGATGTGTTTAATGTGGTTTTTGGCGTCGCTGCAGTTGTGTGATGTTATGGGGTATCGGCCAAAGTAATACTGTGTGTGTGTGTGTGTGTGTGTCCTGATTCACACCTGTCTGAGGGGTTAAAGCCACCTACCGCAGATTAAAGACCGATACTGATGGAGGAAGTCTCATGCACAATTAAACTGAAGCTCGAGGATTGCAAATGCAGTCTTTCAAAAAAAGAAAGTGTTTGTTTTGCTTTTCCAGAACAAATATCTGAACATTCTTAAAACATGATTTAGATGCAAAGGAATATGCATAAGTTATTAAGTCTTGTTTTTGGAAAAAACATTATTTACTGCATTTATTTGATCAAAGTAAAAATTGTGAAATATTATTGTAATTTAAAATATCTGTTTTCTATGTGAATATATAATAAACTGTAATTTATTTCTGTGATGCCCCGCTGTATTTTCAGCATCATTCCTCCAGTCTTCAGTGTCACATGATCTTCAGAAGTTCAAAAGTTTGTGGTCAATAAGAAATGAATACTTTTATACATGAAAGATGCATTAAATTAATCAGATGTGACGGTAAAGACATTTATAATGTCACAAAAGATTTGTATTTCAAATAAATGCTAAAATTCCATTCATCTGTGAATCCTGAAAAATAAAATGCATCACAGTTTCCACAAAAATATTATTGTTATCAACACTGATAATAATCAGAAATGTTTCTTGAGCAGTAAATCATCATATTTTCATGATTTCTGAAGATCATGTGACACTGAAGACTGGAGGAATGATGCTGAAAATACAGCGGAGCATCACAGAAATAAATTACACTTTAACCCCTTAAGTGTCACACCCCCTTTTTGGGGGTAGAGCTGAAAAGGGCATGTCCAGATTCAAATTAATGTAATTCTGGAACGGTTTGGAATATGAACCTAATTTTGGGCTCGTTTTTAAAAACACACTTGGAAGTTTCTTGTACATGTGAAAGAAGTTGAATAAAATGTAAAATAAAAAAGTTATAGGTGTTTAAGTTTGTTGTAATAAAAAAAAAAAATTTAATATTTATTTATATTTTATAAAAAAAAAGAAAAAAAAGTATGTGTTGAATTTAATTTCATGTCAAATGAAAAGCCTAAAATCTAAAGAAGTTGTGTTCCAAATTTGACATTGATATCACAAAAAATGAGGTTTCTGTGTTATTTTTAGTTGCTATACCAACAATGTCCACTAGGTACTAGTCATGCTCCTTGTATGAATTGTAATGGACGACTGATTTGATTTTTTTTATTCAAACAGCAATAAAACATTCTAGATAGGTTGTAAATGATTTTTTTATCAAACATAGCTACTAGAGTGTTGTTACAGAAACTTCATACATGATCATGATCATATTATCACATCATATTATGATCATACATGAAATTGACATTCATTTAATTTTTACTGAATACTTGCAACATCAATCATAGATATACAAATATACATATTCAATTTATTCTCAATTTTTTTAATAAAAACTAGAAAAGATGTTTTGTCTGAATTATTGGCAGCCAAAAAAATATAAGAAATATATACTTTCGTGATTGTATATGTATGTATCAGCTTTTTGTAACAAAAGGCAACTACTTTTTTTTTTTTTTGCTAAATTTTCTTGTCACAAATTTATGAATTACTGTCACTACATAATTTTAAATATAAAACAGTGGTCAAATATAAAAAATACAACTCTAAGGTCTCCAATGATATATAGTTTGTCAAGATTAGTTTAGGTTTAGTATAGAATATTACGGTTTTAAATATGCAATGGCTTTGGGCCCACCGGTGGGCCAGTGACACTTAAGGAGTTTTAACACAGATTCACACAGAAGACAGTTATTTTAATTCATAATAATATTTCCAAATATACTCCAAAGAACATTTGTGGTGCTCTCCATTGAACTCACTTAATGAACACTACAGATAATTGCGTCCACTAATGTTTGTCTCTCTCTCTGTGCGTGTGTGTGTGTGTGTGTGTGTGTGTGTGTGTGTTCAGGAAGGCCGGTCGTCTCCCAGCAGGAGTGTTGGTTCAGGAGGACAGACTGGTGTTTGTTCGGCCTCTGAACGTGACGGATGAAGGAGTGTACATCTGTCAGACCGCTAACAGCGTGGGAATCGCTAAAGCCGAGTTTAAAGTGGAGATCGGAAGTAGGTGTTCAATCTACTAAAGATACAAATGACACAAGACCCGATCGTCACACTGACCGATGAACACAACCGCATGGGTTTTTCCCACGAAACTTCTCTCACAGATTTCCTTCTTGTGGGAGGGGAATCATGTTAATGTACATTACATCAATTCTCAGATTTATTTATACGCTCATTCTGGAAAAACCCTGTTTATGAGATTTGTTTTCATTTTATACAGAAATTAAAACCGAGAATACTTTTTTTAATTTAATATTTAATTGTAATATTTTTTGTAAATAATTGTAAATATTTTTTAATAATTAAAAAAAATATTTTATATTTATTTTAAATAATTTTTATATTTATTTAAATAAATAATATATCAATTTTATTTATTTATTTATTTATATAGCACTGCATAAATACAACTAGGTTGCCCAA
This sequence comes from Carassius auratus, assembly GCF_003368295.1. Classification (NCBI taxonomy): domain Eukaryota; kingdom Metazoa; phylum Chordata; class Actinopteri; order Cypriniformes; family Cyprinidae; genus Carassius; species Carassius auratus. The sequence goes on from NC_039244.1 coordinate 455,435, forward strand.
AGTGCTTTACAAGGTAAACAAAGAAGATTCTACATCAAGATGATAATAATAATTAACATATATTTTTAAAATGCCCTAATATAGGAATATATACAAATAGGATTTTTAAAAAAATTATATATATATATATATATATATATATATATATATATATATATATATATATATATATATATATATATATATATATATATATATATATATATATATATAGATATTTGTATTAGGATCACTGATATGATATGATATCATGATATCAGTGATATCACTGTTGTTTCTTTAGTACACACATATTTTCAGCTCGAAGTGAAGTTTGTAAATTGTAAGGTAATAAATGATGCAAGTACCCACATCAGGGCAGCAGAAAAATGTTGCTTAAAATAACCAATGAGATGATGTTTTTGGAATGTCTGGAAAACATTTTCCTGTGTTTGTGGCCCGTCTCTACATTTTCTCAAGGGGTTTTTTGATGGTTGTATTACCACGATGACTTCCTCATAATGTTTTTATCAGACATCGTTTAAATTTAGATCTTATCATCATAGTCCACAGTGACTCAGGAAACCAATTGAAATAACACAGGTCCAGGTCAATGGCCAAAAAAAAAAAAAAAACTATCAATTTACTCAGCGTTTGTCTACTTTTGTGATTCTGTTGCCCCATGTGGAGATTAGATTAAAATTAATTAAATTAAATTAAATTTAATTAAATTAAAATTAATTAAATTAAATTAAATAAATTAAATTTAAATTAAATTAAATTAATTAATTAAACCCCATGTGGTTTTATTTTATTTATTTTTTTTTTTTTATTTTTTTTAATATTTTATCTTTTTTATTTTTTTTTTACTTTATTATTATTAATTTTTTTGTAAATAATAATTTAACCTTTTTTATTAAATTAAAGACTTACCGGTGAATAAAGAAAATATTGTTACTAATATCATCCGCACGATGATATTCTCAGGGGTTTTCTGTTGGTATTACCACATGACTTCCTCATAATGTTTTACAGAATCGTTTAAATTTAGACTTAATCATAGTCCACAGTGACTCAGAAACCAATTGAAACACAGTCCATTCAATGCAAAAAAAAAAAAAAAAAAAAAACTATCAATTTACTCAGCGTTTGTCTACTTTTGTGATTCTTTGTGCCCCATTGGAGATAAATTAAATTAAATTAAATTTAAATTAAATTAAATTAAATTAAATTAAATTAAATTAAACCCCATGTGGTTTTATTTTATTTTT
>NC_039244.1:459284-476784 GCF_003368295.1 Carassius auratus
TGAACACACAAGAGCATGCATGAACACACACACACACAAGAACACGCATGAACACACAAGAACACACATACATTAACACATATACCCACAAACACGTATGAACACACAAGAACACGCATGAACACACACACACAAACACGCATGAACACACACACAAAAACACAGGAACACGCATGAACACACACACACAAGAGAACAATCATGAAAACACACACACACACACACACACAAACACGCATGAACACACAAGAACACACATACATGAACACATACACCCACAAACATGCATGAACACAAAATTTCACGCATGAACACACACACACACACACACAAACAAACACATACACGCAAGAACATGCATGAACACACACAAACACAAGAACATGCATGAACACGCACGAACACACAAGAACACACATGAATACACATACATGAACACATATACCCAAAAACATGCATGAACACATAAGAGCACGCATGAACACACAAACACACGCACACACACAAAAATGCATGAAAACACGAGAACACGCGCACACACACACACACACACAGAGACACACAAACTAACACGCATGAACACACAAGAACACACATGAACACACACACACAAAACACAGGAACACGCATAAACACACACAAACACACACACACTCACACACACAGGAACACGCATAAACACACACACACATGCACACACAAGAACACAAACAACACAAGAACACACACACACAAGAACACAAACAACACAAGAACACACACACACAAAAACACACACAGGAACACGCATAAACAAACAAACAGACACACACACACTCACACACACAAACAAACACATACACACACAAGAACACTCATGAACACACACACACACACAGAAGAATACTCATGAACACACACACACACAAAAACACACACAGGAACACGCATAAACACACACACACACACACACACACACACACGCACACACAAGAACACACATACACAAAAACACACACAGGAACACTCATAAACACACACACACACACGCGCACACACAAGAACACACATGAACACACACGCAGGAACACGCATGAACGCACAAGAACACATATGAACACATATACATTAACACACATACCCACAAGCACGTATGAACACACAAGAACACGCATGAACACACATACACACACGAACACGCATGAACACACACAAAAACACAGGAACACGCATAAACACACACACACACACACACGCACACACACACAAGAACACACATGAACACACGCAGGAACACGCATGAATGCACAAGAACACATATGAACACATATACATTAACACACATACCCACAAGCACGTATGAACACACAAGAACACGCATGAACACACATACACACAAGAACACGCATGAACACACACAAAAACACAGGAACACGCATGAACACACACACACACACACACACAAACACACACACACCCACAAGAACACTCATGAACACACACAGACACACGAACACACATGAACACACAAGAAACACGCATGAACACACGCAGGAACACGCATGAATGCACAAGAACACATATGAACACATTTACATTAACACACATACCCACAAGCACGTATGAACACACAAGAACACGCATGAACACACATACACACACGAACACGCATGAACACACACAAAAACACAGGAACACGCATGAACACACACACACACACACACAAACACACACACACACACACCCACAAGAACACTCATGAACACACACAGACACACGAACACACATGAACACACAAGAAACACGCATGAACACACATGAACACGCATACATGAACACATACACCCACAAACATGCGTGAGCACGCATGAACACACACCACACACACAAACAAACACATACCCCCAAGAACATGCATGAACACACACAAACACAAGAACATGCATGAACATGCACGAACACACAAGAACACACATGAACACACATACATGAACACATATACCCACAAACATGCATGAACACACAAGAGCACGCATTAACACACACACACGAACACACAAGAACTTGCATGAACACGTACATGAAAATACATGAAAACACAAGAACACGCACACACACAAACACACAGAGACACACAAACGAACACGCATGGACAGACAAGAACATGCACAAACACACAAGAACAGGCATGAACATACACTAACACACAAGAACACACATGAACACACACACGAACACATACACACATGTATACATGAACACATACACCAACAAACACGCATGAACACACAAGAACACGCATGAACACACACACACACACAAACAAACACATTCAAACAAACACGCATGAACACACAAGAACACACACACAGACACACACACACAAACACACAAGACCATACATGAACACACATACATGAACACATACACCCACAAACATGCATGAACACACAAGAACACGCATGAACACACACACACACAAAAATATACATACACGAACATACATGAACACACACACACAAACACGCATGAACACACACACAAAAACACAGGAACACGCATGAACACACACACACAAGAGAACAATCATGAAAACACACACACACACACACACAAACACGCATGAACACACAAGAACACACATACATGAACACATACACCCACAAACATGCATGAACACAAAATTTCACGCATGAACACACACACACACACACACACACAAACAAACACATACACGCAAGAACATGCATGAACACACACAAACACAAGAACATGCATGAACACGCACGAACACACAAGAACACACATGAATACACATACATGAACACATATACCCAAAAACATGCATGAACACATAAGAGCACGCATGAACACACAAACACACGCACACACACAAAAATGCATGAAAACACGAGAACACGCGCACACACACACACACACACAGAGACACACAAACTAACACGCATGAACACACAAGAACACACATGAACACACACACACAAAACACAGGAACACGCATAAACACACACAAACACACACACACTCACACACACAGGAACACGCATAAACACACACACACATGCACACACAAGAACACAAACAACACAAGAACACACACACACACACAAGAACACAAACAACACAAGAACACACACACACAAAAACACACACAGGAACACGCATAAACAAACAAACAGACACACACACACTCACACACACAAACAAACACATACACACACAAGAACACTCATGAACACACACACACACACAGAAGAATACTCATGAACACACACACACACAAAAACACACACAGGAACACGCATAAACACACACACACACACACACACACACGCACACACAAGAACACACATACACAAAAACACACACAGGAACACTCATAAACACACACACACACACACACACACACACACGCACACACAAGAACACACATGAACACACACGCAGGAACACGCATGAACGCACAAGAACACATATGAACACATATACATTAACACACATACCCACAAGCACGTATGAACACACAAGAACACGCATGAACACACATACACACACGAACACGCATGAACACACACAAAAACACAGGAACACGCATAAACACACACACACACACACGCACACACACACAAGAACACACATGAACACACGCAGGAACACGCATGAATGCACAAGAACACATATGAACACATATACATTAACACACATACCCACAAGCACGTATGAACACACAAGAACACGCATGAACACACATACACACAAGAACACGCATGAACACACACAAAAACACAGGAACACGCATGAACACACACACACACACACACACAAACACACACACACCCACAAGAACACTCATGAACACACACAGACACACGAACACACATGAACACACAAGAAACACGCATGAACACACGCAGGAACACGCATGAATGCACAAGAACACATATGAACACATTTACATTAACACACATACCCACAAGCACGTATGAACACACAAGAACACGCATGAACACACATACACACACGAACACGCATGAACACACACAAAAACACAGGAACACGCATGAACACACACACACACACACACAAACACACACACACACACCCACAAGAACACTCATGAACACACACAGACACACGAACACACATGAACACACAAGAAACACGCATGAACACACATGAACACGCATACATGAACACATACACCCACAAACATGCGTGAGCACGCATGAACACACACACACACACAAACAAACACATACCCCCAAGAACATGCATGAACACACACAAACACAAGAACATGCATGAACATGCACGAACACACAAGAACACACATGAACACACATACATGAACACATATACCCACAAACATGCATGAACACACAAGAGCACGCATTAACACACACACACGAACACACAAGAACTTGCATGAACACGTACATGAAAATACATGAAAACACAAGAACACGCACACACACAAACACACAGAGACACACAAACGAACACGCATGGACAGACAAGAACATGCACAAACACACAAGAACAGGCATGAACATACACTAACACACAAGAACACACATGAACACACACACGAACACATACACACATGTATACATGAACACATACACCAACAAACACGCATGAACACACAAGAACACGCATGAACACACACACACACACAAACAAACACATTCAAACAAACACGCATGAACACACAAGAACACACACACAGACACACACACACAAACACACAAGACCATACATGAACACACATACATGAACACATACACCCACAAACATGCATGAACACACAAGAACACGCATGAACACACACACACACAAAAATATACATACACGAACATACATGAACACACACACACACACACACACACACACATACATACACGAACATGCATGAACACACACACACACACACATGAACACGCATGAATACAGACAAACACGCATGAACACACACATACGTATAGAACCATGACTTCTGTGTACCGTTACACCTCTACTTTTAAGTGACGTCTGAATCAATGCGATCAATATAACTGCATTTCCAAACAATAAAAAATTCTCAAATCTGTGCTGAACTCATAAATCCATGTAAAACATTTTAATGAATCTTTGGTGACATGATATAAAATGGCCTCCTCAGTCACACTGATTGTAGTACAGCTGCGCTTTCTTTATTCTAGAATTATTTTTTGTAAGAGAGAGAATTCACTTTCATTCCAGTGTCCAGCAGACACAAATATTTCTGTTTTAATAATTCATTACAGTAAAATATCATCAGCCTCTGCTTAGTTTCCATGATGACATCCCATCATAAAGGACATGCATTGTTACCATACCAACAACAGCCTGTTAGAGCACATGGAGACCTACATAAAGAGTCACAGGAGTTCTGCAGGAAGATGAAGAAGAACAGCAGCAGGGAGCGGAGAGGAACTCTGCCCCAGACAGCCATGACCCTCGACTCCACGACTGACATCCAGACGCACTGCAGACAGAGAGAGAAACACTCAACAGCAGCGCAGAAACACAACACACACAAAGATGGGAGGCCGTTTGAGGCAAACCCATTGAAAACTTGTGATATACACTGAAACACTTGTGCGTAAAAGTGAATAACTTGCGATACACACTGAAACACTTGCTATACACACTGAAACACCTGCGATACACACTGAAACACCTGCGATACACACTGAAACACCTGCGATACACACTGAAACACCTGCGATTCACACCGAAACACTTGATATACACACTGAAACACATGCGATTCACACTGAAACACCTGCGATACACACTGAAACACCTGCGGTACACACTGAAACACCTGCGATACACACAGAAACACTTGCGATACACACTGAAACACATGCGATTCACACTGAAACACCTGCGATACACACTGAAACACCTGCGATACACACTGAAACACCTGCTATACACACTGAAACACCTGCGATTCACACTGAAACACCTGCGATACACACTGAAACACCTGCGATACACACTGAAACACATGCGATTCACACTGAAACACCTGCGATACACACTGAAACACCTGCGATTCACACCGAAACACTTGCGATTCACACCGAAACACTTGCGATACACACCGAAACACCTGCGATACACACCGAAACACTTGATATACACACTGAAACACCGTGGTACACACTGAAACACTTGCGGTACACATTGAAACACTTGCGGTACACACTGAAACACTTGCGATACACACTGAAACACTTGCGCTACACACAGAAACACTTGCGCTACACACAGAAACACTTGCGATACACACCGAAACACTTGCGGTACACACTGAAACACTTGCGGTACACATTGAACCACTTGCGGTACACACTGAAACACTTGCGATACACACCGAAACACTTGCGGTACACACCGAAACACTTGCGGTACACATTGAAACACTTGCGGTACACATTGAAACACTTGCGGTACACACTGAAACACTTGCGATACACACTGAAACACCTGCGATACACACTGACACACTTGCGGTACACACTGAAACACTTGCGATACACACTGAAACACTTGCGATACACACTGAAACACCTGCGATACACACTGAAACACTTGCGATACACACTGAAACACCTGCGATACACACTGAAACACTTGCGATACACACTGAAACACCTGCGATACACACTGAAACACTTGCGGTACACACTGAAACACTTGCGGTACACACTGAAACACTTGCGATACACACTGAAACACCTGCGATACACACTGAAACACCGGCGATACACACTGAAACACTTGCGGTACACACTGAAACACTTGCGGTACACACTGAAACACTTGCGATACACACTGAAACACCTGCGATACACACTGAAACACTTGCGCTACACACTGAAACACTTGATATCAAGTGTTTCAGTGTGTACGTTTCCAATGGGTTTCACCTCAAACGGCCTCCAATACACACACACTCTTACATGCACATTCTCTCTCTCTCTCTAACACACACACTCACACTCTCTCTCACCCACACACACAAACACTCTTACACACACACTCTCTCACACACACACACACTCACACACACACACACACTCTCTCTCTCTCTCACACACACATACACACATTTTCTTTAAGTCCTGAGTTTCCTGTCAGTGAAAAAACAAAGCAGAATCGATGGATGCAGAGTCTGTTGTTGATGGTCATGTTCTTGATATATGCAGCAAGTTAATGAAATACAGTAAAAATATATATATATATATAATTTTCAGTCATTTCTGCATGATCATTTGATTTGCCATGTTGCATTTGTTGGGAATCTTGCAAAGAAAATTGCATTTCTTTAATTTTAAATCTTACATCATTGAAAAATATACTAAAAATAATCTTACATTAATATGTGTGAAAACATATAACACAAATAATTCTGCAGTTCATTTTGGACCATATTGTATTTTTATGGCACATGACTGAAGTGGATCATCGCTGCGAGTATTTCTGGGTCTCATGCAGTCGCGGCTCATTACTGCGATTATACAACGGGTGTTTAATACAGTTGATGCTTTTTTGGTCTGTTGATAAGAACAAACATGCACTCAAACAGAGGAGAGTAAAGTGCTGCTGTTCACAGCCATCATCTCACCATCACTCCACTCCTGCACAGATGGATGTTTTACGAGAGAGCCCATTAATTATTGAAAAGCTTCCCAGGCATTGTGCGTTTTACTCTCGTCCTTCACGTTAAGTGCAGTGTGGACCGCCGTCTTCCGGGAGCGATGCAGCACAGACTCACAAAACATCCACAGCCAGGAGGCAATATTTACTCTGAAAAATCGATTATTCCCATCCAGGGCTGCATGCAGGTGTGCGGCGATCTGATATCAATCGGCTCCTCATTACCTGCACGATTTGTTTTTCACACTCAGACAATAACAGAAGACAGATCCGCACACATGCTAATCTCATTTATGAGCAGCACTAACATTTGAGATGCTAAAATACAACACTGAATTCACAGCTGAACTGAGGAACGAGTCTGGCCTCATCACCACAGTAAAAACACCCAGTAATCTCCTCGAGCGGGTAATCGCTCCATCCGTTGAGCGTCTGATTGCAGCGTGTCGACCGTCCAGACAATCGCTCGGGTCACAACCCGCTTACATCCTGCCAGATGTTGAGTGGCTCCACAAACACAGTTGAACACGGGATCATCAAACAGCAGCTAAAGACCAGCACGAGCATATGCTGACAGAACGAGCCGTGTTTTAACTGTTCAAATACACCATTACTTCTAAACTGCTTGGTGCAGAATGTGGCTAATGCCTTCACAGGAGATCTCAGAGGTGTTGCTAAATGCATGCAAATGTGCAACTAATATGCAGATGGAATCCACACTGTCAGGTCATCAACAGTAAAGTGTTAAACGAACACACTTCTGGAAAAGAGTTTATTTCCTTCGCTTGAGGAAACGACTGAGGAAGAGTTGGGCTTTGCTGTCAGGCCTGTCAGAGTTCAATCAAGACACCTTCACAGATCCATGACACGCTCCAGAAGAGACACGTCCAAAAATAGAGGAAGTGAAGGCATGTTAATATCCAGCATACACACAAACACACACACACAGATGACAGATACTCACCGCACTCGTTTCTCTTTTTTCTAGATGTGTTTGAGCTTCATGACCTGGTTTTCATAATCCTCAGTGGTCTGATCCTGTATTCCTGCAACCAGACAGCACATAGAAGAACAAATATTAAATGATATTTAAATAAACAAATATTATATAACAAATAGGAAGATGTGCCTAATAATGTGGTGACACCATGCCTTACACTGATTTTACCACGAGAAAGAGTTATTCTCACACAACATGATCTGTCTGAACTTCACAATGTTAGGAAATAACAACACTCATGTCTTTTAAAATCTGAACTGTCTCCTTAAATCATTCTGTTATATTCCTGTTTATTTCTGTGAAATATTTGTTTTTATATAAAGCACTACAGAAATAAATGTGACTTGACTTGAGCATTTGACTGTATTGTTGGAGACTAGTTGAGTTTGCTAAAAGAGCATCTAAACAGCTGTTTGTTGATCTATTCGTTAACATTAACCCATGCATGTGAATCCAACGGGAAGCCGCTTCAGATTATATATTCTGAAGACAAATGTGGTGTATTTTCCCAGAATACCCTGCAGTAATTAACAATTAGAGTACAACAAGATATAATATCATATAGTTCTGTCTTTCTGTCATCCACATCAGCTTCCAAACTGGAAGACTCCAGCTTCTCTCCCTGTATCTGAAGCTGTTTCTTATCTGTGCTGCATCCAGGCATATCTTGTCTTACTGTTGCCTAGTCAACCACCTCTGCCCCTCTCTCTGGCTCTCTCTCTCTCTCGCTCTCTCTCTCTCTCTATCTCGATCTCTCTATCTCTCAAGCTCTCTCTCTTTCGCTCTCTCTGTCTCTCTCTCAATTCAATTCAATTAAATTTTTCAATTCAAATGAGCTTTATTAGCATGACTGTGGAACACAATGTTGCCAAAGCATCAACATATTATATATAAATAATAAAACAAACAAACAAAACATATATTTACAAATCATGTCATATGTAGCATAGTAAATGTAAATAAATAGATAAATAAACACAATTTATCCTAATCTCTCTCTCTCTCGCTCTTTCGCTCTCTCTATCTCTCGCTCGCTCTCTCGCTCGCTCTCTCTATCTCCCGCTCGCTCTCTCTGTCTCTCTCTCTCTCGCTCTCTCTATCTCTCTGTCCGTCTCTCTCTCTATCTCTCTCTCCCTCTCTATCTCTCTGTCTGTCTCTCTCTCTCTTGCTCTCTCGATCTCTCTATCTCTCAAGCTCTCTCTGTCTCTATCTCTCAAGCTCTCTCTCTCTCGCTCTCTCTGTCTCTCTCTCTCTCTCTCTCTCTCTCGCTCTTTCACTCTCTCTATCTCTCGCTCGCTCTCTCTGTCTCTCGCTCGCTCTCTCTGTCTCTCTCTCTCTCGCTCTCTCTATCTCTCTGTCTCTCTCTCTCTCTCTCTCTCTGTCCCTCTCTCTCTGCAGTGTCTTCATCACTGCTGGCTGTGTTTGCAGATCCACGGATCAGACCAGCGCCGCTGGGAATATGGTATCTATGGCAACCGACCAAACCAGCCATCAGATGTGATTGGTGTCATGTGACCCTGAGCTCTGAGTCTGAGGTCACTGATGACATTCATTGCCTAATATATTGCTATTTAAAATCCAAATGCATGCAAAAATCGTCTAAGGTTATGTATATAACCCTGGCTCCTCGAAGGAACGAGACGCTGCGTCGAGGATGCTTTGGGGAATACCTCCAGCGTGAATAATGTGTGTAATCAGTCCAATGGATGGGCGAGACGTCATAGACGGGTAATGTCAGAGACCAGGAAGCAAAAAAACATGATCGGAGAAAAACAGGTAACCAGCCTCATGAGTCTTGACCCCCAGGAGAGGTGAGATCAGAGGACTTGAGGCTTAGGATAGCATCCTGATCACCACTTAGCATTAGCTTCTTCTGGCCAGAGGCTTCAGCCTCAGCGCACCATGGAGGAAACATGTAACCAGAGGGTTTCTGCACACTGACTGGCCACCGAGAGGGGTGTGGTAGGCCACCATGGCTGCCATGTAGACATTCAGGGTGGAGTAGGTCAACCCTGCGGAGAGCCTGCAGGAATTCCAGCACTGTACCAACCGGGCAGTTAACTGAGTCCAGCTGCGGTGTCCGCAACGAGAAGTGAAAAGCTTCCACTTCAAGGCATGCAGTTTCCTCGTTGAGGGAGCTCTGGATTGGAGAATGGTCTCAACCACCTCGGTTGAGAGATTGGAAGCTAAGAGTTGTTCTTCCTCAGAGACCACATCTACAGACTCTAAGCTCCATGCATGGGCACACCCTTCGCCTGTGAGAGGAGATCTCTCCTGACGGGAACCTCCCATAGAGTGCCATCAAAAAGAGAAATCAGGCCCAGGAAACATAACCAGCCCGGCCAGAACAAGGCTACTAACAGCAGCCGGACTCCATCCCAGACCGCGGGCAGGGTTGTCAACTCATGACCGCACCCCAGCTGGTGAGGGACGTGTCCGTCGCTAGCATACACGGCGACAAGGAGCTCTCAGCACCGGGCCCTGAGACAAGAACCAAGGTTTTCTCCACATGCCTAAGGCACGTAGGCATGTCTAAGGCACCACTGCATGACCTTTAGCATGTGAAGTGGGTTTCCCCTTGGGGAGAACCCCTTGGTCTTGAGCCTCCACTGTAGGGGTCTCATGTACAGCAGTCCAAAAGCATTCATGTTGGACGCAGCTGCCATCAGACCCAGCAATCTCCGAGAATGCTTGAGAGTGAATGTCTGAGAGTGACTGCAGAGTCGACTCGATCTGAGCAGGTGACATACGTGCCTGCATCGTGGTCAAATCCCACACCATGCCCAGATATGTGATTCTTTGTACTGGAGAAAACACACTTTCCTTGGCATTAAGTCTTAACCCCAGCTCTTTCATGTGAGCGAGAACGACACCTCGATGCCGAACCGTTATCTGCTTCGATTGAGCTAATATTAACCAGTCGTCAATGTGGTTGAGTCGTGAAAGTGTGGGGTGAAAGTGCAAGGCCAGAGGAAGATCCATATTGGTACGCTTTTGCCCTCAAAAACAAACCTCAGGAACCTCCGATGAAGAAGGATGGAGATGAGTGCATCTTTTTGATAGATCGTGACACACCAGTCCTCGGACTTGGCCTGTGCAAGTGTGCTGAACTTCAGTCCCTTGACTGAGAGGTTCAAAAAGCGCAGATCTTAAAAAGGACACAACACCTAATCCTTCCTCGGAACAGTGAAGTACCGGCTGTAGGACCTGGACTCTGCAACCCAAGGAGGGACCACCTCGATGGCCTCCGTCCTCAGAGAGAGTCTACTTCTGTTCCATTACCAGAGCCTGGTTGGGGCCCAGCAGAACTAGATTCTGTGGCCTCTCACTACAGTGTGCAGCACCCACTGAGACACATTTGGCATGCTGCCAAATAGTTTTCATGCTGCCAAATAGTCTACTAAGGGAATCAGCCTCTCAAGACTGGCCTCTGGTGCTCCTAGAACCTCTGGAAACCTCCCAGGATGTCGCGAGCCTCTTAGCACAGCTACGTTTCCGGGCGGTATCTGAGAGAAGCACTCGCTGGAGATCGCTGCGCCCTGGAACACCGGCAGGGATGGCAGAACGATCTCCTGAGGGCACTGAGGAGAGACGGGCACTCTGTAATGTGAGGTACACCACTCTTCCACAGAGGGAGCTGGCCCTCAAAACATCCTAGGCAGAACCACTTTCCACTAGAAGCCTTCGGCCTGGGAGCACCACTCTAACGTCTGCGGAGTGCAGAAGTGACACTGCTTGCACGAGGGGCAGGAACACGGCTGTGACTGTCCTGCCCAGCAGCCCCTGACCTTGCCCTGACTTCCACAACCTCCTCAGAGGAAGAGCGGTAAACACGTGTCACACAAGAAATTACATCCCAAGAGCCCCTGTACATCTAACTTCACACAGTCAGATAAATATGTAATTTTATTCCTCAGAATTAAATGTAGTCAACAACCAGGCAAGTCAACACGGTCTGGTGTAAAAAAATGAAAATCAAAATGAAACAATGCAATTGGCCTCACCAGCATGCATGTCTATTTTTTTTTCAATCAGTCACACAAACACCATCAGTCTCCTCAGAGAAAGATGAATGCTGCAGTGAGCTGTGCTGAGGGTGAAGAAACCGCAGCTCTGGCTTCCAAGCCTCGAGAACGAGCTTTAGCTCTAGTGAACACGGATGGAGATAGGTCGAGCCGTCTCCAACCCGTTCGCCAGATCATGTGTGATTCCAGGTATCGCGGTCGCCGCCGTGCCTCAGCAGCAGCGCGACTGCAACCATAAGATCGCATGCACGGAGCTCCTCGAGAGCTGACACTGTGCGCTTCACTCTCAAGCAGACAACACACGAGCTGCGTGTGTCCCTACCCTAACAGAAGGCTGGTTGCCGGCTTCGCAGCTCATGCTTTTATGCTTCCTGGTCTCTGACGTCACCCGCCTATGACGTCTCGCCCATCCATTGGACTGATTTCACACGTTATTCAGAGACGTCACACTAGAGGCCTTCCCCAAAGCGTCCTCTACACAGCTCCAGTTCCTGAAGAGGAACTAAAGTTTTTTTGTTTTTTTTTTACATAAAGTAAATTTTGTTTTTATAATGAAATTATTTTCTTAACAGGAAACACTTGCTTGTTGTTTAAAAACATTGAAATTATTTAAATATGATACTGATTTTTTAATGAATTCTCATTGGATTCAAGTATAGAGAATAAAAAAGTCAAGCTTCCAGGTGCACAGCTGCCGCTCAGTGGTGAGGTTTAACCAGATAACCAGGTAAAGACACTGTGTGACAGCTCCAAACATGCTGAATCACTTCTGTACTTTGTATTTTCGCGAGCGCTGGTCTGTTAATATCCTGTTAGAATAAACTGTTTGAGTAAACAGCTCTGAACGTGTAATGCTTTAATGACAAGCTCATGCTAACATCACAGACTCGACACAGTTTATGATGGTCAGTTGAGTGAGCTGGTGGTCAGTAGTTGAGTGGGGTTAGGGGTTAAGCTCTGGCTGGTCGTCTTACAGCGCGTGAATGAGTCTCCAGCTGTCGCGGGTCAACAGACAGACAAATGACAGGCGTACGGTTCGTGCAGGCTACAAGCCGCTTATGGAGGGTGACGGAAGCAGATGCGCAGCTGCTCAATGTTTAATGAAGCTAGCGCCAGCACAGATGTGTATGAAAATGACACTAATGCTCAACAGTTCCTCTACGAACAAGATCCAGTCAGACTCATGACCTCAGGTTCAGAGCGAGGATGTTCTGTGTCTCTGTGTGAATGAACGCAGAAGTTCCTCTCAACACATGAGCTTCATCTCCAGAGCTGCTCCGAGTCTCTTCAGCGGAGCGTTAAACACACACAGATCGGTTCAACCTGAAGAAATCAGGACACGAATATATTATATTGTGTGCTAAAATCTACTTCTCAAAGTAATAATTATAATAATTTGAAGGAATATACATACAATCAAGATATATTTTCATCAATGTTTTAATGTAAATTATGTTGTGCTGCATCTTATTTGACAAAAAATCTAAATGCATATTTTCTAAATATATTTTCATTTGACCAGATTTTAAAATAGTGAATTCATTATTACAATTTTAATAATTACATTTTTAATTCTAATTATATTTACATTTTTGTATGGTAAATTTGCTTTCAATAGTAAAACACTGAATGAAGAAAAAATACAATGCAAAACATTTAGTAAAAAATAAATAGGGCCCTTAATTAAATAGCACAGATGTAAATCAGTAATGAAACACACATTTAAAGATTTAATTTCCTTCTCCTGTAAACGGTGTCAGATCCAGTGACTGCTTCACGACAGACAGTGGTCCTTCAGACCCGTCCACGCTCTGAGACGCCGGTCGTGTGTGTGTGAGCTCTACAGAGTCTGCGCTCCAGTGTGACGAGCTGTAATTCAGTTCAACAGAAAAGTCTTCGATCCTCAGAACAAATGGTAAAAAAACGTCTGTTCTGACGCAGAGCTCAAACCCCTGCAGACTACAACTGGAAGCCGTCCAGAGATATTTAACTCACAGAGCATTGTCAGATCTTGCCGTTAGCTTTATCTAGTGCTTGCTAACCCTCACACGAGCAGAAGACCCAACCGTCCTTCCCACAGAGAGAGCATGAGTCTGAGAATCAGCGCTGACGGACAGATCTCTGGACTCCTGATGACGCTGGTGTGTTTCAGCGCGGACAGATGGCCAGCACACGTGAAGCTCGCAGGGACACAGGGGAAAACACACGGGACGGAGCGAGAGCAACGGAGGCACGTCATGGAGACACATCTGGTGACATGAAGCAGCTGAAATCCTTCTGAATGTCAGTTTTTTGGTATCTGTGCACCACATTAATTATGATGATTTAAGGCCATAACTGACAAATATTAGAAAACAGACAATGGACTCTGATTGGATAAACACCAGACACACAATCTGCATTAATGAGGTGTGAACAGTCACATCCCATCAACTAATTATAATAACAAGCACCTGATATTTAGCCTTTTCAGACAATAAAACAGTAAAACTTTCAATAGCCTATATGGCCTGCATTTTGAGTAAATATTTAAATATTAAATATGAAGAATAATCTCATGCTTTCATTGAACTGGGTTAAATATATCAACAACAGACACATGATCTCTGGGTATCAATATTGCTATCTGATGAACCCATAATGGTCAGCCGCTGCACATAAACACACTATAAGATTACATGCTTTTGGTTGGATGTGAAGCTTCATATAAAACCATATCTGAGGGGTCAGAATAACCTCTTCATATGACATGAGTGAACATTTCCAGAACAGTACAAGAATCAAAAATCATATGATATGACCATGTCCATGCATCCAGAGAAAGTCACTTATCACAGCTTCATGATTCACTGTGGAATTGAACCGTTGCGCTCCCTGCGGTCTCTTAAAGCCCAGACTAAAGATGCAGGGGGATGACTCTGAACTTCAGATCATTAGAGCAGCAGATATATAGAACAAACACTAAACCTGAGCAAATACTGTGATATGCAGACGCTCAGAGCATCAGACGCAGGTGAACAGCAAATGACGACGCTGTTCTGTTCATAACATCGTCTCAAAACCACCCTCTGCTCCGGAAACAGGCCTCGCAAAGCCCTGATCATCCTTTATAATCTTCTGTTATTACACATGAGAGAATGACACACATCAGCTCCGTCTGAGAGAGAGAGCTCCACTGTGACCTGCAGCTTCACCAGCAGCGAGAACCAAAGTCCAGTAAGATCAGGAACACACTCTCTCTCTCTCTCTCTCTCTCTCTGTCTCTCTCTCTCTCTCTCTCTGTGTCTCTCTCTCTCTCTCTCTGTCTCTCTCTCTCTCTCTCTCTGCCCCCCCCCACCCCCACAGAATGTTAACATAAAATCGGTTTTCAAATCTTTTTTGTAAACATTTATTAGCGACCCTACAGGTATGTGTTGGTGTAAATACATATTTATTACAGTGTGTGTGAGAGTGTGTGTGTGTGTGTGTGTGTATATTGTACTCTGGCAAATATGGCCAAATTGCTTCTGAATCATAACTCTCAGGGCAACAGCTGCATAGATTCACATCATCATTATACAAGACTTCTTATCTTTATTTTGCATCTCAAGTAAATGCATCTCGATTTAAGAATCTTTATATACTTGTAGAAGAAAGCTAGTCAGAAATCATAAGGAAATCATTTTCAGCAGTCTGCCCGAACAGCATGTGGAACGACTGTTCATCTGTTTATCATTGAGCGGTTATTATTTCCATATGAATGTCTCTTTGACATGGTCAAACTCAATTCCCCGCTCTAACACAAACTGTATCTAAAGCTGCTTTAACCCAGAAGCCTGAGGTCTTTATCCTGAGGTCTTTATCTGATCGCCGGACACTGAGTGACGAGTTATTGACCGCATGGATTGATGTCACCTGCTCTTGTGAACGAAGTCAGTAAATTTCAAGGCCAAAAAAAATCAATATTAAAGAGCAAATGAGGAACAGAACGACAGGACATCTGCTCTCAGCACATAAACATTCATCTGTTCCTCAGCTTCATGATGTGACCCAACAGAAGGGGTCCAGTCTGGTGAGGTCAGAGGTCAACACAGCAGCATATGGACACTGGTATACATTAATCAAAACAGAGCGAACACAAACCAGATGCTGCTGACCCACACGGATCAATGCCATCTTCACTGGAATCTGCTGCGTGTGAAGAGACGCGTCTGAACGGAGGAACAGAGGAACAGAGATCCTTCAGAGAGTGTGTGGCTTACACTTCCTGGCTTTCTCTGTGTAAATTCAGAGCTTCAGAGTATTGTTTTAAAATAAAATTCCCAGTGGGTGTTGTCGATGAGTTTTACTGTATACAGATCTCTCTATATGAAGCACACGCTCCCAGCCGAGGGTGATGAGATTATATTCATTAACAACGATGAGACAAATATAACGTGACAGCATGCTTCTCACACAGTGTGCATCCAGTGTTCATATTCTCTTAATATTCAAGATGAACATATTTACAAAGTGCCGGGGCGCCGCACATGAAATCTCAATCATCCAACTGCCAGCAGCGAATTACATTTAGGGGCAGCCAATCAGAGCCAGGAGTGTCAAGTGGCTCCGCCTCCGTACAGCAGCCTCACGTGACTCAGATTCAGACGATTCAAAGCCAAGCATCTAAACTGAACATTTATCTCGCCCGGTCAGGCCTGGATTACCTGGTTTGAGTTCAGCTGTGACAGAAAACCTCTCCAGTGACTCCATGACCCTGACCTCTGACCTCTAACCTGATTAACCCTAACCTTGCTTACTTCAGGTA
>NC_039244.1:491784-552716 GCF_003368295.1 Carassius auratus
ATATCATACTCCAGACCTATAAATAATCAACCAGCTGGCCTGTATTGTTGAAGATGTTTGAGGAAAGCCATGATCTCGGGCTCGCCATGCTGAGATCCAGAGCTGATGGAGGCTCTTATGATCCTTCAGGAACCCCTGTGACTCTTCAGGAATACTGTATTAAGAGCAATCTGAAGTGTTTACCAGCTCAGGCTCTCACACTGCGCCCTCTGCTGGAGGCTCTACAGATCCACAGACTCAGACTCAGAAGAGCTTCACTGCCAAGTGTCTTAGTCTTAGTGTCTTTTTGATGACTGATGCTCATATTATTTATGATCATGATTATGAAGTGTTGCAAATCTTTTGAAATTGTCAATATTTTGGAAATGTGATAATTTTCACCTGCTGGACCGGAAAACTCCCACAGACCAGAAGATCACAGAGACTCACCAGATGGGAAGAAAAACCCAGAAACATCAGAACCTTGTAGCATCCACATGAACACACTAACAACAACCAACCTGCTTATCAACTGCTGGATCTGGATTAGTAATGGATCTGTTCTCATCAGAGCTGCAGTGAAGATGCAGTCGATGACACTCACAGAAACCTATGACCTTCTCATGTCTGGAGCTGCAGGAAACAGGAAGTAATTCCTCAGTCCGACACATTAAACCCTGCAGCTGCTGAACCTTTCACGTCCCACTGGAGAGAGAGAGAACGAATATTACTCCGTTCATCAGCTCTGTGATGCTGTAATGGTGTTTCTGTCACTTCTGGAGTTTGATGCTCCTGCTTTCACTGTATGGATTTGCGTTCATCACATTGCATTCAAATTGTACGTTTTTTTCAAGCTCATGCATTCACTGGGAATCGAACCCATGACCTTCTGTAACATCAGAGAGAGGAGACGCTCGAGGAACATTCTGCTGAACATCCGTCATCTCTTTCATGTGTAAATGGCCGTTCTTTACTTGAACACTAAGACTGCAGATGAAGCTGAGCCGCACAATGAGCAGATTCTCCATCAGTCTCTGCATGACGTGAGGATTACTACAGCAGCGGCGCGTCTCTGTGTGTCTCAGCGGGAGAAGAGCAGGATTACACTCGTGTCAGAGTCTCATTAACACACACCTGCTGCACAGATTCATCTCGGATCACACCAGATCTGAAATGATGCGCTGATACCATGTTATTGTTTGCTCTAATCCTAAATTATTTCCTTCATCTGCATCCCGCACTCCTACTGAGACACTGAATGAGCCTTACAGAGGTCAGAGGTCACAGATTCACACAGAGACAGAGACACACACACATAAATGATAAACACACACAAACACACATAAACACACACACGATTAACACAGACACACATATGATAAACACACACACACACATTCTATTAGAGGAATGTTCTTTTTTATTAATTTTCCACTGTATGAAATCAATGTATTTGTACATGCTGTGTTCTTTTGTTTAGTAGTTTCATTCTCGAAGGCTGTTTTTCTGTTCATGGCACTAAACACTTATTCAACACACATAGACTCCAGACCAATAAATAAACACTCCACCAACAAGCATCCCATCAGATAAATAATTAGAACCCCATCGCTGGTAAAACATGTAAACACCTGGAGGAAAAGAATCAGCTGAACTCAAATAAAAGTCCAATGTTTCTCACCTGAAGATGGATGTGTGGAAGCCGTCTGTGGCTCTGAGTGAATGATTCTGGAGAAACTACAATTACAGTGGCTTCAAAGACAAAGAAATCGGTGCAGTCACATGATTTAGAAAAAAAAAAAACACTTTTGTTAAAAGTTTGCTTTTCCTTTAATATAAACCAAAAGGTCTCTCCATAATAATAACATATGGCTTCAACATTGTTCCACAGAACGCAGACAGGCATTATCATAAAACAAATAATAATCTGTAGAACAACAATAATAATGATGATGAATAAAGCTGCAAGCAGTGATCACCAGGGTTCAAGCGATTTAAGGCTCTACGCTTTCAGGGTCGGTCCAACCCAAAATTAATGGCTGACATTAAAACACATCCATGATGCAGACTATATAATAAAGTGCTAAACTTTGAGTAAATGTGATGCGAATCCAAAAGTAAAATCTGTAAGAAGTACTATATTAGTGAGTTGAATGAGCTCATTAGTGGTCCTCTGCTTCCATCTAGTGGTTATAATTGCAATTTTAGAGAGTTTACCAAAGAAATATAGTCAGGGGCGGATCTAGAAAAATATTGATGGGGTGGCAAGAAGGGGGCAGGAATTTTTGAGGGGTGGCAACATATGGCAGACGGGTATATACTGAATTTAGTCACAGTTATCACAGATTGATGATAAATATATGTGCACACTACAAAAGGACACAGGCTATCATTTACAAACTTAATCTCATGCAATCAATGTCTTGCATTTGAAACAGTTCATATCAGGAATAAGTGACCATACCCCATAAGCACCACACACTCACTAATGCATACAGTATGCATCCACATGTCATTAAGAGCATTATAAAAGATTCAGTGTTATCAATATGTCAATTTATTATAAGAAACACAAGATTTTAACAGCCATTTCCAGCTGGGGAGACTCAACTGATTTTCTAAAGTTTAGTGTTAATCATCATCTAACTCAACCAGTCAAGAGCTAGATTTAGCCTTAGATGTTATATGAATATGGTCCTGAAGCATAGCTTTTATTAGCTGACAATAATAATTAATAAATAAACATTATAGGCACAAATAGTTTTATCAAATGGAATGGTGAAATCCTCTCATAGCGCACTGACGTACACATGTGTAGCCTACATCATGCATCAATTTAGTGAAGAGCTGAAAACACCACGCGTGCTTCAGTGTGTGTGTGTGTGTGTGTGTGTGTGTGTGTGTGTGTGAGCAATAAAATAAAAAAACTAAATGAATAAATTGTATTATTTACAAATCACAATTGTAGCTCTCCACATTTACCTGTGGCTATAACTTTATTATGACTCTCATTTATTTTATAGTCTCAAGCATTCAGAAATCATGCAAAATGAAATGAAGCAGTTTTACTATGATAAAACCATGGTTTATTTTTGTAAGGGTTGTGATATGCACGTTTTTTGTTGAAGAAATTATAAAGCCTGTGTCATCTATAGCAAAAAAGTTGTCCAAAAATGAAATATTAAGTGAATATTTTAATGAAATTTTGGTCAGTAGCTTAAACAAGCATTTGATTGTCCTGTAAGTATAACAGCAATCACATGGCATTTGTAATAACATGTACATAAATAGTTTATTTTGTATTTGCCTACATTATGTATTTTAACAGTGTTATTATTAACCAATCATTATTGCCTCATTATTTTTTTATATAATGCATTTTAAGACATTTTAAAGGCTATTGATGGCTTAAGTCTGTTTTTATAGCAACAACAACAACAACAACAAAAATATAACAGTATATTAATAATTTGTAAATGATTAGAGTTTGGGGATCGCAAATCATTTGAATCAGTTCGGGAGTTCGTAGCGGGATCGCGAATCATTTAAGTCAGTTATGGTGATCAGGAATCATTTGAGTCAGTTTGGGAGTTCAAAGCGGGTTCGCGAATCATTTGAGTCAGTTTGGGGATCGCGAATCATTTGAGTCAGTTTGGGGATCGCGAATCATTTGAGTCAGTTTGGGAGTTCGGAGTGGGATCGCGAATCATTTGAGTCAGTTTGGGGATCGCGAATCATTTGAATCAGTTCGGGAGTTCGTAGCGGGACCGCGAATCATTTGAGTCAGTTTGGGGATCGCGAATAATGTCAGTTTGGGAGTTCGGAGCTGGATCGCGAATCATTTGAGTCAGTTATGGGGATCGCGAATAATGTCAGTTTGGGAGTTCGGAGCTGGATCGCGAATCATTTGAATCAGTTATGGGGATCGCGAATCATTTGAATCAGTTCGGGAGTTCGTAGCGGGATCACGAATCATTTGAGTCAGTTTGGGAGTTCGGAGTGGGATCGCGAATCATTTGAGTCAGTTTGGGGATCGCGAATCATTTGAATCAGTTCGGGAGTTCGTAGCGGGACCGCGAATCATTTGAGTCAGTTTGGGGATCGCGAATAATGTCAGTTTGGGAGTTCGGAGCTGGATCGCGAATCATTTGAGTCAGTTATGGGGATCGCGAATAATGTCAGTTTGGGAGTTCGGAGCTGGATCGCGAATCATTTGAGTCAGTTATGGGGATCGCGAATAATGTCAGTTTGGGAGTTCGGAGCTGGATCGCGAATCATTTGAATCAGTTATGGGGATCGCGAATCATTTGAATCAGTTCGGGAGTTCGTAGCGGGATCACGAATCATTTGAGTCAGTTCGGGAGTTCGGAGTGGGATCGCGAATCATTTGAATCAGTTCGGGAGTTCGGAGCGGGATCGCGAATCACGAAAGATTCACGCTAGTAAATTTTCAAATTGGCCATAACCCTTAATTCGTTGCTGCCAACTGGGGTGTCAGCAGGGGTGGCAAGGCTTTCTTTTAGGGTGGCATTGGCTCTATGCCCTATGCCACCCTGGTAGATCCGCCCCTGAATATAGTGTATCTATTATATTAGTAATTACTAGTTTAGTGCCAATTTTTACCCAATCTCCATTATATTTTGCACTCTTGATAAGAATCATATAATGCATGAATTGACTAATTTTTGAGTTTTAGAATATTTAATATTTAGAATATAAGATAATATTTTCAAACTGGTTTGGTTTTGATCGAGCGAAAAACCTTTGACTGGTTTGCAAAAGTAGGTTTTGGACAAAATTCTAAATTGCAGAGAAATGTTAATTTTCATTCGTATTCATTCGATATCTGAGTTTGAGCCAAGGGTTCCAGTGATATAAGACACTTGAGTCTATGACAGGTGTACTGGAGTTATGAGTGCTGTTGCGTGTTCAATCGCTGTAGCGCCGCCTACTGGCCAGTCTCTCCCCATAGTGTGCTCCACCAACCGGCCAAGGTTCAAGTCTCTGGGTCTTACAGTTTGGTCTGCACGATCAGATTTACAGTAGAATAATAATAATAAAAATCCTTAAAATTACAAAATGGTTATAGCACTATGCACTTAAAACCCTAATAATAATAATATGTAAAACCAGAAAAGCACAGCAGTGAGATAAAACAATCCCCAATGACACACACAGTTATTTGGCAGTCATGACAGTCTCCTAACATCCTACTTCCTGTTCTGTCCTCCATCACTTCCTGTTTTCAAACAGCACCACAGTAAATGGGAAGCTCATGTGACTGATTTCTTGGATGTTCCTGTAATGTCAGTGTCATTTTTACTTGCCTTGTCAAGCATCTAAATCATACTTTGAGGGTGATCTCTGATTTTGAACACATTAAGTCGAATTCAGCTAACTATGGACTGTCTGAGTTATGATTCTGTTTGTTGATCTGTCATAAAAGCCGTGTCTCGTAGTCCTGGTCCGTGACAGAATGAGATCAGAGCTGTGTATTCCTGTGGAGAGAAGCGCTCCTGACTAGAGATAGATAGAGATGATAGATCATGATAGAGATCACGACCCAAACACCGCACATAACCCACAGCGGCTGCGCTTGCAACTTAATATATTTGAAGATTTTACTATCTTTTGTCTTCTTTGTAAAAATAACTTATATTTATTAATAACAATAAGTTTCTGTTTCATAAATTGGGTGCTGATAACAACTTAACATGTTTACCGTAGCTTATAGGGTCTTTGCTATTATACTCCAGAATCATTATATGCATTATAGCTAGTTATAGATCAAGAGTTGTTGTTTTGGATGTGTGTTTAATAATGTGTGTTGTTAAAATAAAATTCTGTTCTGTAAATGCCTTGTCTGCAGGTTTATTTATCTATATTTATTAAGAATGCGAGTTAGTCCTGTAAGACTGTGAATGTTAAAGTGCAATTAATCCCTGACCTCTTCTAATAATCAAATAATCTGACAATAATTAGCTGTATTGGCGAAACCGAAGGACCCTCAAAATAAATTCTGCTTAGGGCCCCATAAAGTCTTGAGCGGTCCTGATGAGAGTGTAATTAAAAGATGGAGGAAGTGACCATTATATACTCTGTATATTAATGATACAACTATTAACAAAAACTTTGATCTCAGACGATAATTATTAAAGAAACTGATTTGAATTAACAATAATACAATTGTTTGTTTACAACAATTAATATACAACTTATTTAAGATAATTAGATTAATGGAAATGTTTGTCTGGATACTATTGGAGAAGTGCCGCAGTGAAACATGATTGTGATGACGTCACTCAGGCCAGCAGGCGGCGCTGCGGCGTGACGTCACACGAGCAGAGAAGCAGCCACAGCAGAAGCGTGAGGAGGAATGCGTCTGCAGAGCCAGGACTAATAATGATGAAATAATCTCATTTGTGCGGAGTAACTGAACCGATCGCGGCTCGTCGAGGAACAGATCGCTCTTCTGTAGCGGCTTTTGGAGCTCCGATCCGAAAACAAAGGCGGAAACATGGCAAACGACGAGACGCTGCGCTCGTTGATGTTTACGCTCAGTTACGTGCTGTTGAAGCGGCGGCGTGACGTCACCAGCGCAGACGCGCAGCGCAGACGCGAGGTTCAGCGGCGCGTCGCGCACAGACAGTATTTTCACCAGAGGCATAAGAGGATGATCATGGTGAGCGTGACTAAAACAATCTAGTGTTTGCAGTGAATGGGTCTTCAGTTTAAAATAGTGAATTAAAACAAGTTAAGAAAACAAAAGTGTCTGTATTCCATTTATTTCTGACACCTACAAGCTTCAGATTGTTTTTAAAAATATTGATTAATAATTTATTTTGAACAAAATCATGCTCAATCACCTCACCCTAACCCATGCCTGCAAAAGATCCATCAACTTTACATTTTTCATATCGTATAAACATGAGACATTCTTCCTCTCGCAGATGATGATCGCTCAGACGTCTCGTCCGGTCAGCGGTCCGCCGGCGCGCCCCACACGGGTCTGGAGCAGCATCGAGAGCACCGATTGGTGGGAGCGTGTGGTCATGCGGGAGTTCCAGCCCTCTGATTGGCTGGAGAAGTTCCGCATGACTAAAGAGACGTTCTTCCTGCTGTGTGGGAAGCTGAAGCCGCGTCTGAGCCGTCAGGACACTCGTCTGCGTCCGGCGCTGCCGCTGGAGAAGCGTGTGGCCGTGGCTCTGTGGCGTCTGGCCTCTAACGTGGAGTACCGCACCATCAGCGCTCTGTTCGGCGTGGGACGCTCCACCGTCTGCAAGTGTGTGAGAGACGTGTGTCACGCCATTGTGCTGCTGCTGCGACCGCTGTACCTGCGACCCCCGAGCGAGCAGGAGCTGGAGGACGCTGCCAGACTCTTCTCCACCCGCTGGGGCTTCCCTCACTGCGTGGGAGCGGTCGGCAGCCTCCACGTGCCCATCATCGCACCGTCCAGCAACACCGACAACTACTGGAACAGCCGCGGCTGGCTGTCGGTGGTCACGCAGGGCGCGGTGAACGGTCTGGGGCAGTTCTGGGATGTGTGCGCTGGGTTCCCGGGCAGCACCGAGCACTCGGCCATCCTGCAGAACTCCACGCTGTGGGCACGCGGCTGCGACGGCTTCCTGCTGCACGAGCCACCGCTGGACTTCATGGGCCGGCCGCTGGGCTTCCTGATGCTGGGAGACGCCGGATACCCGCTGAAGAGCTGGCTGCTGAAGAGCTTCCCCGAGTCCAGCGAGCTCTCCGCCGGTCAGAGGGCCTTCAACCGTAAGCTGGAGCGGGCGCGGGGCGTGGTGGACGAGGCCTTCCTGCGGCTCCGAGCGCGCTGGCAGTGTCTGCTGAAGAGGAACGACTGCCGCATGGACGTGGTGCCCACCATGATCCTGGCCTGCTGCGTGCTGCACAACGTGTGCGAGGTGCACGGAGACGAGTTCATCGAGCGCTGGGAGGAGGCCGTGAGGACCGAGGAGAGTCCACAGCCCGCAGACGAGGTGTCGCCCGCCGCAGACGACCGCGATGGAGAGGAAGTCCGAGCTCTGTTCTGTCAGTACTTCCTGCAGCAGGAGACGCAGCAGCGGACGCTGACCTGATGAGCGTGACTCGTGCACAAACACAGAAGCTCGTCTGTTCGCTTCACTCACTCTTAGAAACGTCTGAATGTTAGATGCAGAACATCCCAGTCGTGTGTGTCGTGTTGATGAAGTCCGTCAGTAGTGTGTCAGTCCTGGAGTCCAGTCTCTCTCTCTTTCATCAGAGCTGAAATGAGAGCATCAGACAGAGATGTGACAGATGACGGAGTTAGTGGAGGATGGAGCTAGCTGATCTGTGTGAAACTGAGCAGAACTGACTTTATTCCTGCAGTGAAAATCATCAGCTGATTCAAACACAGTGAAGAGATCCTGAAGATCCATGAAGACTGTGAACAGCACATCATTATACAGTATAAGTGCTTTATATGCTATAATCATATACTTACATTCAAGAATATGTGTAACATTATGATCATATTCTGTTATGTTTGTACAGTAACACGTCTTGTTTTTGTTCATACAATAAAAGTCAACGGGCTGCACTGCTGTCTAGTTTTCCATCATTCTTCTAAATATAATCATCTTCCTTGTGTCACACAGGTTTGAGCTCCATAAACGATGACAGAATGATAATTTCTTGCTGAACAATCTCTAACAGTGCTCCTCATAACATGCCATCTGTCTCTGTGAGGTTTAGATGAAGAATAACTGATGAAATCTGGCGCAAGATTAAGATGAGGATTATTCCTCCTGTCGTCTTGAGATAAAATCAGGGAATATGGATGTATTAGGGTCAAGGGTCATTCAAAGGTTTTAAAGAGACAGGACCTGTACTTTAGTGATGGTGTGTGGCTGAATGTGGAAACTCTGTCTGTTAGGAAGAAGGATTATCTGCGTCTCTGGAGAGAGAGATAGAGACACATACACACAGAGAGAGAGAGGGAGAAAGAGAGAGAGGGAGAGAGAGAAAGAGAGGGAGAGAGAGAAACACACACACAGAGAGAGAGAGATTTGATGAAGACTGACGCTCGCTCACACGCTCCTGTTCAGAGGAAGGTTATCCTCCGGCCGGCAGCATGTTGCATCCGCTCCTGATCTTCATGGTCGTCGTCAACATTTCCATGAGCATCATCTTCTGGACCTTCTTGATGTCGGAGGTCTTCTTCAAAGAGGCAGAGACAGAGGAAGTGTCTCCGGCGTAGAGTCATGTAGATCTTTATAGAGTCTCTTCTGCAGCTACAGAACGCTTTCTCTTACATTGTTAAGTTTCCTGTCAGCCTTCTTTTTTTCTTTTGTCCTGTTTGTTCTGTAACAAAAGCACCGCTTGAGATTGTGGAGCACTTGTTCATGTACAGGTAAGAGAAAAACTGTTCAATGTATTACATCTTTCCCTCACAGTAATAATCATTAACGTATGAATAGAATATTTATTGTTTGTTTGATTTTTAGGAAATAGTGACTTATTTCAGTCATTTCACTATAGTCAACAAATATGGCTTCTTCATAGGCTTTTCTCAAACTCTTATCTTTCATTATTAATCCTTGAGTGCTTCATTATAAAATATGTTTAACACTTCTCTTAGAAACATATTTTGTGCAGCGGTTATATTTATAATATTTGGGAGATATTTGAGGACATTATCACAGTTCGACCTTTATATAAAGCATTTTTATATTATTCATGGAGACCTGCTACTTGTCTGGTGATCGAATGAATTTCTTTCGATCTTAAATTAAAAGAGTCAAATAATGTTGGAAATGGATACACAAATGGCGCTGTTTCTTAAAAAGAGTTTTATTTCACCTGTGAGAAGAAATGAAATGACTGATGAAGCGTTCTGTTCTGAGACGGTTGTGTGTGATTCAGAGGAGACTGTGATGAGACACACATGAAGGAGCAGATCTGGGGTCCGGGGGGGGGCTTGTAAGCAGGGCAGTATGGGATCTGAGCTGAAGGCTTATTAGATAAACAGTTGGATTAGTTTTGGAGATGCATATGACAGCGTTTTCAAATGCGATCAGTGGATAATAGCAGTACAGGCGTCTCTGAGAGACACAACACCGCTGCATGACAGAACACCAGCATGTTGCACTGGCTCCTGATCTTGATCATCGTGTTCAACACCTCCATCACAATCGTGGAGTGGACGTTTCTCTTATATGAGCTGATGAGGTTAAATTCAGAAAACCCAGATGAAGTGTGCTCGGAGTAGACAGAGCGGCACGGCTCGGGAGCATGAGGAGTTTAGTTTTAGAAATTAAGTGTCAAGGTAAGAACTGTGTTAGAGTTCCAGGTTTTTATAAATCTGTCGGTGTGTGAAACTGACAATACGTCGAGTCTGTCAGGTGAAGAGGTGCTTCAGGTCTGATTTCACTCGTTCATCTGGAATGAATCATTCTTCCTCTCTGTTTTTCTCTCCTTCGGTGGATTATATGGGAATCTCTGGAGGTTGTTCTCATAATCTTGGGAATGTTCTGTCTGCTGGATTCAGGATTTGATTAAAACAGTTTAATCTTCTCGTTCTCTGCGACTCAATCATTTCCCTGTAATCCAGGCAGATATTGTTTGTGATTAGAAAACTTTACAATCTTCTTTACCTTCTTTATTACTTTATACAGTGAGCTGTTATTACGTGCGCTGTCCTTTATGTCTCTTTCTCTCGTTCTCATCTTCTGAACAGCAGATTTGTTGGTTAAGTGCAGAGAAGTGAGTGTGAGTGATCATGGAGACCTCGTGGTCTGGTTCTGCAGAAGACAGGCTCTGGTCTCGGCGTGTGCTGACGTCTCACGGATCAGACGTGTCTCAGCTGGTGGAGTACAGGCCTCCTGCGCGTGACGCCGTCTCTGTTCCTCCACATGTGCTGTACATCACCGTGGGACTCGTGCTGGTGGTGCTGGCCACGTATGCGATAGTGGGTCACCTGATCCATGACCTGATCCATGACCTGGCAGGTACCAGATGAGCCGTGTTCGGTGGCGTGTTGTTCCTTCATCCCCAGTGCCGTGATTCTGCTGCTTTCTCATGTGAGCCTTTGTTTTGTTGTGATCCTGTTTGATTGGGTTCAGATGTGTTTTGGACTGTCAGTCTGTGCTCAGAGTGGCTCGTGTAGATGGACGGTTCTGCCATGTAAAAATAAACCATTGTTTTTACATAGTCCTGTCCTGAAGAAGCTCTTTCACGTCACAGACATTGACACAAAGGTGCACTGATAACTGAACTGATGTGGATGTTATCTGTTTGTGATGTTGTTCATGAGTCTCTGTGTGTTGTGATCAGTCAGAACGTCTGCTGTTCTCCAGGAATATCCTCTTCCAGCATCTTCTGCACGTTTGAGCTCTTCACAACACTGATTTTGAGATCCTTCTTTTCACAATGAAGAGGATTAAGGGACTCAAATGCAACTATTACAAAAGCTACGAACGTTCACTGCTGCTCAAGAAGGAAACACACTGCTCTTTACGTGTGTAAGATCACATCTATAAAGTGAGAGGAAGGGCTTTCATTGCTGCACAAATACTGCACAGAAGATCCAAGTTTACATTTCCTGTGCGTTTAATAGAACAGAATCATCTAATCACTCATGCATTTAGATGAGTGTGGCGACAAAGAAATGGTTTGATATTTTAAATGGTTGTTATTTAGCTTATCTATATATTCCTGGTAGAGCAAGACTTTGACTCCCAGTGAACACAGACGCTGAAAGCTTGAATAAGACAGTGTCTCCTAATATAAGAACTGAGTGTTTTTGTCGTCTCTCCTCAGATTGGGTCTTTGGCCCTAAAACTGAAGCTGGTGATGCTGAGCGCGGCGATGAAGAGGAGAGGGTTCAGATGGAGGAAGAGCGAGCCGGTGTGCTGCCGGGATTCATCATCACCGAACACCTTCATTACATCACTTCACTATGAGTCTACACACAGTCTGTGCCAGCTCTCACTATTCTGGCTCGAGTCTGTCACTTCGTTTTTAACGTGTTTTTAACACACCAGATGCTCTTTTAGCTGCTGTAGAACAGCGAAGCATAGATAGCAGGAAAGAGGACGTGGTCATGTGATCGTTGTGATGTCATCATTGTAACTGCTGCTTCTGTGATGCCATGAAAATTAATTCTGGCCCTGTATATATACATATAACAGAAGGCATAAAGGATGCAAGTGAGATACAGAATTAAAGCCTCTCCTCATTAGGAACCAACAGCTTGTTGTGTCTGATTCATCTTCATGAGCTTCTAGATTATTCTAATGCCTGTCTGGGTCAATAAGCACAGAAACATGTGAGATGTTCAGCTCTAAAACACCACATGAAACACATGAGGCCTGTCATGAGCCCAAAATCAAAACAATGAAATACGTCATGCTAAACTAACACTGACCTAGATTCATTATTTTTATCTTGTACTGCTTTAAATGATCTGCTGTTCAGAGAGAAATAAATTGTTGCATTAGTTTTACACATGCCAGAACATCGTTAACGAGGTTTTATCTTTTATTAATAAAGCTAAGCACAGTGTGTTCTCTCAGTTATGATTAACTATAACTGTAAGCCGTCTGAAAGCTGGATAATATCTGATAAAGCCTGTGACCTTGAGCGTCTCAGCCAATCACAGCGGCTCACATGTGTGCATCAGCGTCTCCTGCTTTATTCTTCATTCACTGCTGGAGATCCAGAGGAAGGGAAGGACATGGACGTATAACTCTGTGATTTCTCCAGACGCATAACATCTGACCTTCATCACGGCCTGTGAACAAACTCTCATCTGGACGTATGTATTGAGCTTCTGATCCACACTTGCACGACCTAACGACATGTTTAATGTGTGCTTGAGAATAGCATTTACAGGACATGAAGAAAATGTCTGTAATAAATGAACACGGTGTGCTGTGAACAGGTCATTGATCGTTCAGCAGCAGGGTCAGGTTAGGGTCAGTTGCTCTTGTATTGGTGTTAACTGTGAGGAAGTGTTCTGGATAAGAGTGTGATGACGGGGAGTGTGCCCCCTCTGCTGCCCCCATCTGGTGAGGAGGAGGTGTTCTTCAAGAATTACATCCCACCTGCTCGAGACGCCATCCATCTGCCCATTCACGTCTTCTACATCATCCTCGCCTCCATCATCATAGTGTTGACGCTCTACGCCATCATCGGCCACCTCATCAAAGACCTGATCCACGACCTGGCAGGTGAGATGAGACGCTTAAACATGATCAATGACGGCTACACTCCTCAAATACTAGTTTAACTGAAAGTGAAAGTTGTGACATTTGCCAAGTTCTGTATGGTGACCCATACTCGGAATAGATACTCTGCATTTAACACATCCAAATACACACACACACACACACACACACACGCGCGCGCGCGCGGAGCAGTGAACACACACACACACACACACACACCCGGAGCATATAGGGTTAGATAAACTGAGAATCGGGATTTAGTTATTTGTTTTTTTCTCAAAGATCACGATTCTACCACGATTCTGAATTAAACAAAATAACGTCATGTACTGGAGGCAGTGACAAAAAATATTTTGTTATTGCTGCTATTTCAAAATGTTTAATTTATTTGAATCAATTAATATTATTATTATTTCTTTTATTTGAACGAATTGTTCATTTAGTTCCTTGTAAATACTTCGCTTGTTTCATTACTGGATGAGTCGGTGTCTGGAATCTCTGGAATTAATGAATGAGGGACAAATATTTTTTAAGTCCCTTGTCGCCGCCTAGTGGAGAAACAACGCAATCGACACAAACGTTATTTGAAGCGCCAATTACTTTCAAGGTGATTTGCTCTCATTTGATCGCTAACATAGCCATCAGTGATTATATATATATATATTTTTTTTTATCTGATTAAGGCCCACAAAATGCTAGGGCCGTCTCTGGATGTCATTTAGAAATAAAATTGCATAAGTGTTTAATCGAGATTAATCGTGCAGCTCTATCAATAAATGTATTGATTATGTCACATAACTTTGGAAAATATCCAGTTTACACCCCACTTAATAAATCTTCATAGATGTGATCTGATCTGATACGTGACTGATGTTAACTCCATCGCCGGTCATTAAGAGCATCTTCTCCTGGTCTCCTGCAGACTCTCTGTTCGGTCAGCAGCCAGAGGAGGTGCAGCTCAATCTGTGCGAGGCCAAAGACAAATTCATGGCCGACTGGTGTCCTGAGACCAGCCCGGAGCTGGAGGAGATGGCCCGAGCTGAGGAGATCCGGGTGGTGATGGAGGGTAACAGATACACCCCGGCCATCTGGATCATCTCTGATGGGACCGAGCCCAGAGCACCTCGCACCGGGCCCCGGGTCGTGTTCGGCAAGAACGTATAGAGCAGGGGGACCAGACCTCAGCTCAACTTACCTTTGGATGTTTCTAGTCAGTCTGAAGACCTTAATACTTCTTTATAACATGATGAGAGTAGAGCAGAGGTCAGACTCAGATGACAGTGTGTCTGTACGAGGAGACGCCGGGTCTCTAATAGACCCTTATTTAGTGTGTCTGTCCTTCCTGATGACTGAGCTCATCCCTTATGAAAAATAGACATGGTTGTATCATAGTAAAAGTGTAGTAACCTTTTTTTTTTGGCATATTGATTACCATTTTTACATCCACAGTTATACAATAAATATTGTTGAACTATGGTTAGTGTGTGGCTACTGTGGTGTTTTGGTTGTATTTGTAGAAAAAAATAGTTAATTTTCTTAAGGGATTGAGTTTATAAATCAGGTGTAATGCAAAATGCACAGCTTTCTGACTCTCATTCATCATTCTACATGATTGAAACAATAAAACATACATTTCATAAAAAGGGCCTTTTATTTGAATCAGTATGTGTACACGCACACCAATCTTGAACAGACATGCTTGAAGAGAACTGAACTGAGCAGGACGAAGCTATTATCACTGAATCAATGATGATCTGACTCTAACCAAAAACACATCACTGTTTGTCCGCTTTCATCGATACATTATTTTTCTTGTTTAACACGGACACAACCCATGAAGCACTAAAGAAATAAAGGTGACTTGAACAAAAGTGAGGCTTTAACTCCGAAACTGTGGATTGGCTCAGATTGGAGCATCTTATGGATCATGAAGTTTAACAATTACTCTCTTCCAACATAAGTGTTTATCGATTAGATATTAATGCTTTAACCTGGTTTTCCAAAATATTCAAATGGTCTGAAAAATGAATGAGAAAATATTGTGATTGTGGTGAAAGTGTTTTAGGTTCAGGTACTGAGGAACCACTGATTCATGCTAATAGACCTAACCCTAATTTTTTTATGCCTTTTTGCACTTTTTGCAGCCAAATAGGATGCAGAACTGTATTAAAGAAGTAGAAATAAAAAAATCAAAGAGATTCAAATGTAGCATCATCTTTCTTCCTAAAACGAGTTAAAGCTGTCATTATACACACATTATTTCAAGACGCATTTAGCGATGTGTGTAGTTTATATATTTACATTTAATCATTTAGCAGACGCACATATATATATCGTTATTTGATTAATTAAATTAGCACTTATTAACAAATGTAGATTTCATATAAATGCTTCTAGATCTACTCACTGGGTTATCTCACGGTTAGTAAATGTAAACGAGATTAATTGAAGCAGTGAGCGCGTCACGTTGATGCGCGCGGAGAGACGCATGCGCGTTACAGCCGATGCTCTGATGTGCTTCTGCTGATGTAGGTCAGATGTAGCCTGAATGAGTCCAGAAGCAGCTTCACACGAGCCCGTGGATGTAGCACAACCGAGCCGGAGCAGACCGGACTCCTTCAGGATCCTTTGTCTGTGAGGAATAACGACGCGCTGCTCGATGGAGCGTCCCGGTGTTTGATGATGAACCGGAGCGGGGCGGAGAGCGCGAGGGCTGCGGCCGAGCGGTGAGGATCTCCGCCATCGATCAGGGCTTCCATTCACATGAATCCGCTCATCACGTCACACACACGGGCCTTCACTTCACAGCTGCACCAGTCTTGTGTTCATATGATCACGACTGATATTCCCGTTTCTCTCGAGGGTTTAGATGAGAGCAGTGCATACCTGCATGCGCTGTATTTATATGAAACACGATCAGCTGATCAGTCAAGCTACACCCGTTCATCAGATGATCACTGTCCTCCATCTTCATCTCATAAGCAGAATCACACAGCATCTGTCTGTCATCCTCTGCTTTAACAGCTGCATGTCTTCGCCTCAGATGATCCTGACAGTATTTGTGTCTCAGTATGATATAAAGCAGAGGAGAAATTCAGACTGAGATCTTGTGATCGCAGGCTTTGTTTCCTTGGCAGCTGATCTGAGCACAGTTTGAGACTGAGATCTGTCTGTTAGGAGACACTTGTGAGATTACGCAGGTGTTTTTAATAAGAGAAATGTGAGAACAAAGAGCGTCTCGTATATTTGTGCTGAAGGGTGTGTGTGTGTGTGTGTGTGTGTGTGAGACGGTCAGTGCGTCGAATGTGAGGCTCACATTTACTCACATGTCTCCTAATTAAAGCACCTGATTCAATTGTGTGCGTATTTGTCATGCTTTTTGGATTTATTGGATTCATGATTTAACAGTGGATTATTTATTGACATGAAATATCACGCTCAGCTGATGTGATGCTCATCCTCTGCATGTTGTGGAATATGTTATATTAATGGGGTCAGTTATATGCCATGCTCATTTTGGTTTTGAAAGTGAATTTTAAAATATAAAGCTATATAAATAAAATAAAAAGACTTACTATTGCCTTATTGTACTAATTCAGTTTAAAATTGTTTTTATTTGTCTTTATTTTACGGGATTAGCTCAGATTTTAGATGAATGCCGTCTAGTGTTTAATTTAATGTCCAAATGTGGTGTGTCTTTGCTCTTTAATTACAGTTTATTAATCTTTGTGTAAGGGCTGCACAATCAATCGAAATTAAATCACAAAGGCAATAAATCGTGATTAGGCAGAAGCTGCGATTGTCACGTGTCTCTTTCAGTGAAGCGCAGTTCTGTGATCCGCGGTAAATCTCCATCTGAAGGCCAGAGGGCGCTCTCGCGCTGAACATACAAATATGCCCCGAAGAAGGAATCCAGGAAATGCCTCACACTGCAGTTGAATAAACCCATAGACAGTAAAAGAAATGGACACAGCGACCCCATTGGAACTCAATTGAGACAAATGAAGCCCAGTTTTAGCGTTTTTTAGCACTTCCGTTTCTGACGCGCAGACTCAAACGAAGCTTGATGACGTCAGCAACCTGTCTGCCAGATGTAAATCTTCTAGTAGCTGTGCGTGCAAACTGCCATCGTTAATCTTGCAGAGACGGCGAGCTTGAGCGGGGAGTTCTTTGTCGTGAGTGAGCAGGAGTAAGTATTCTGATTAATTATTTTGTATAGTATTTTAAAATGTAACGCCAGTACGCCATATTAAGTTAATTGCCCGCGAGCTTCTCCTCCTGTCTGTACGGTAATGCGACAGAGAGACGAGTGGTTATGACGCAATCGTTAGCCTATTTTTTACAAAAACATAGATACAAGGTAATGGAGCCTTTTATACATTTTCGTGTTTCTTAAGAAATAAATAATGGACAAACAGAGTCTTTAAACGCCTCAGATGTAAAGTTATTCGCTGTCAAAGTGACGCCAAAATGAATGGGAGTCAATGGGAATGCTAACGCAAGTGAAGTTCTGCTAAAAGATGGCAGCCCCCACCCGACTTCAACTTCCGGTCGAGTTCCTTGCCCCTTGAATAAACCCAGGGGGGCAGTGTTTCATATTTTTTTGAAGCAGCCCTGGAAGCCGCCATTGGCTTCTCTGGAAGATTCGGTGGGTGATTCAGATTTCTCTTGGCACAGCGATTAGAAGATTATAAGATTTACAGCTTGCTCATGTGACACCTACGTCATCGAGCTCAGTTTGAGTCTGCGCAGTACGCCTGACCCCCAGCAAGTGCGTGCTTCTAATCGACTTCATTTTTCTCCGTTGAATCCAATGGGGTCGCTGTGTGCATTTCTTTTACTGTCTATGAATAAACAGATTTAACTGCTTTCATTGATTCAAAGTGATTAATAAACACAGGGCTATGACTACTATCTGAGTTCTTATTATAATTATAAAGTATAGCTATAATGAAATGCTAATCAACATAGCCATTATCTCTGCTTAGAATATAATGAAAAATTGAGTGTGCCTTAATTAATCTTAGAATCCACATCATCTCACAAGGATTTAATTCAAACATTCAACTGACGTTATGAAGTGAGTTTGGAGTTCAAACATTATTAAATGTGGTATTTTCACGTGCTCTCAGATGAAGCAGCATTTATTACACAGAGCTGTAGTTCACAGCTGTCATTATCGCCAACGATTTAGTCCATTTGATAATCTTACAATTATATCGTCTGTGATTATGAATGCGATTTTTCATAGCTTGTTAGAGAACTAGGGCTCTGTGAAGTGAATGCTGCTCCACCTGAAGCAGGTGATGGAGATTTACTGCTAATCACAGAACTGGCTTTAATGAGTAAATGTGCAGGACAATCACGATTAATCATCCAGCCCTACTTTGTGTTATTGTGATGTGGACTGATTTGAAGTGAAATAAAAGACAGTTAATGTCAGTATATATATATGATGTCATTCCAGTGAACAGTTAATTCATTCATGCTGAAGCATTCAGCAAAAGCCATTCAGTAATGTGTTTGTGTGTGAATGAACGCATGATTTATGGATTCTTGTTCTGATTTTTCAGAGATTTTGTTGTGGATGGAGAGATAAATGAATGCGGATCTACTAGTTACATTACAGGTAACACACACACACACACACACACACACACACACACAAATGCAAATATATTACAGGTTTTTTTTTTTACAATCATTTTTGCACTGATAACAGAACCTTCATGTCATTTTTCAAAACTCTAGACACAAAACTTAAGGCCCTGGTATACTTCAAACAAAGTTAGTTTTTGTTCTGTGTTTGGGGGCAAAAATTATTTTGAAAAGGCTGAGTGACGGTATACTGTTTCCGAACATTGAGACACCCCTGCGCTGCTGGAGGCGGGGTGTAGATTAATGTAAACCAGACACTTGTGCATGTCCCCTAAACACAACTACGATGAAATGAAGTGTAGGCAATCTAGGTGTGAGACGGACACCAACTATCAGAATATTATAGACAAAAGAATAATGTTTAGCAGCAGTTCAGAGTCAAGTATCATGTTTGCAATACATAAGAACCATAATCAGTCCTCTATGGGAAGTGTGAATGTCTCCTAGTCTGAAAACTTTAGCATGATGTGGATAAAAAATATTGGAGTCAGTTTGTTCTTTTATTTTATTAGTGTTCATTTATTTTATTAAACTGGATAAATTGTTACACCCTTTTATATTTTATGTGGTGCCATGATTTATTTTTGATAAAAACAAAGGTTTATTATTGTATGTTCGTTTGGCATTTATTGTATACCCTTTAAATTGGCTCATTGAAAGAACAACAGCAGCAGTATGGTGTAACATTTAAATGAAACACATGTACTTGGTACTTGCTGCCTTATATCTTTGCTGTTTCCTTTCATTCTTTTTATGGCTTTGGAAAACTTGTCTTGGGTGTTTCTCTGGGTTTCTTTTTGCATAACTCTGGCTTCATTGTGATTTCATTCTAGGAATTAAATGCTTTCTCTGATGACTGATCGTACACTTGCAGATATATTTGTGCTAGCTCGGCTATATCCGACACTCCAGTGTATTCATGTTGCTAAAGACTAGGCCAGAGATATTGTTCTCTCTTGTCTGACCTACGCTGAATTAGAATAGGAACCAAAAAAAAGGACTTCAAAGAATGTGGAGTTTCAGAACACACACCGATTGCGTAACCATCACGGACCAATAGAAACTCAAAGGCGTTTAGGAACGGAAACGAACTCCCCCAGAAAGTTCGATTGGTGAGCCATTTCAAACTGCTGAAACAAACTCAAAACGAACTTTGTTTTGGCCTGATTTTGTTCAAATTGATGTCATATCAGTTCGTTCTTCGATTTCGTTTGAAGTATATCGGGGCCTTTAAAATTATCATTATTTGTAACAGGCTCTCTAATGTTCAAACTATGCATATTGCCTTCATATCTTTAAAGAAGCCTTGCATTTGGAGAAACATTGGTTCATGTGATGAAATAAAAATCACAACATAGATTTTCCAATAGAAAAAAATCTGATAAAAAAAAAACACAAAATAAAGTACTGTAGACTGAGGCAGTCCACACTGTACTATGCATTTAGATTTAGCAGATGCTTTTATCTAAAGCAACTTACAAATAAGGATAATAGAAGCAATCAAAACAGCAATGATATACAAGTGCTAGAACAAGTCTAATGAAGCAAGGTTTAAAAAAAAAACATAAAAGGAAAACTGATAGAATAGAGAAAGAATAGATCTATTGTTAGGTGAAATGAAAAGAAAACGGATGAAATACAAAAATAATTTAGTATTAGTTTTTCTTTAGAAAACAATTAGCAAATCAATAGATTACAAGTTAAAAAAGGGGACTTTTTTTTTTTTTTTTTTTAGAATAGAATTAGAATAAAGAGTGCTAGAGTTAGAGAGTCAAATAAAGATGTCATTGCATGCATCATCCATGGCCTGGAGCAGAGTGACTTGTTTATGAGTTGCCTTACATAGACCTTTCACCTCCATGTGGAGAAAAACTCCTCAGTGGGATTAAGGAAAGGGGAGTATGGAGATAAATACAGGGTGAGGAATTGTGGATGGGCCTGAAACCATACTTGGATCATTTGAGCATGATGAAACTAAAGATCATCCCAAACTATTATGTAGGTCACACCATCAGTTCTACAGACCTGATTTAGCTCATCAAGGAAGGCTATGAGGTGAGCTGCATTATATGACACTCCATCTTCTGATATAGCTGCACACATGGTGATATTGGTTCCACATTGTCCAGATACTTGAATGGTTGCCCGTTGGTCAATTAAATTCTGACCTCTCCTCCTTGTCTTGGCCAGGTTAAAAAAATATCCAAAAATATGAATTTGTGATCATTTTCATCAGCATCCAGGTCCATCACCCTCTAAAAAGACAAAGACGATTACAAATTACAATAATGTAAAATATTTGCCAAAAACTGTCTTCGGTTGCTTCACTCTATCTGTATGTCTTTCAAAATGCACATGGTATAGTTGTTTGAAGACACCTGATGTCTTTTCAGCACCTGTGCAGTAATTGGCACACTTATGGCTTCCAAAAACATTGTCATTGTCCAAGATTGATGAATATAATTTCTGGACAGAAAAGGAAATATCTGTTTTAGTCTTATAATCAGGGTTAGGTTCTTCTACACCCTTGTTAATCAGCTATCCTTTCCCTCTGATTTTAGGAATAAATTATGGGTAAGGTTAGGTTTAGCAGTAGGGATTGGATTAAGTCTATTTTTGGACAATAATATTGATCAAGGATCATCAAAAGATGTTGATCCAGGAACATGTCTTGGCAAAAGGGTTAGCTTAAACTTTAGTGGATTCTGAAGACCTGCCGGTTCTCATTGCAGAAAGTTCTGATGATTGAGATGATCTTCTGAGATTTGGCTGAAACATTGTAGCTGCTGCACTCATTGTCATGCACTGTAAAAAATGAATCATGGATCTTGTAATTTTCATCAAAAAAATTAAAGTGATAATTAAAAATAATGTGTGGATTTCGTTAAAGAAATTGTGATTCAGTGTTGTATAGAAAATAATAAGGACTTTTTACTAATAAAACTAAGAGATGCGTTTTCCTCATTTTGTTTTAGGAGACTTAAGCAGTTTTGGTGCTTGAACTGGGGAACTGATTAAACTAAAATAATTAAGGAAAGAAGGCTGCCTATTTAATTTAAGTGAATTAGCTAAATTTAGCAGTTTTATTTTAGAGGTGATTGTTAGTTCCCAGCATGCTTTGCATATGGCTTGATATGGAGAGTAAATTTTGAAATTAAATGCTACTTTGTTTTTGAGTGAAGGGAGGCATCTATTAATGTTTAATGTTCAGTTACATTTGACATTTTTAAGAGTTTCTGTAACATCGAAGTTTCCATTGCACAGTGCAATCGTTACTGTGCAGAAGAGTAGAGCTTGTAGTTATGGATACTACTCTTCTAAGGCATTAATGAGCAGTACTTTCCAGTATTTCTCAAGTATTTTCCTATTTGAGCTGATTGGCTGTATACAGTCTTGTAAATGTATAAAATAACAAAATACAAACAGATCTCTTTTAAAATCACCGACTTTTGAGAATAAACTTCAAATAAATGAGCACATTTGCCTAATTATATTAAATTTATTGTGCCATAGACTAAATAATTTAGGAATTTTTACTTAATTTATTTGGGTAAATTTCACAAAAAAACAACAACCTTAAAATCTACTCAAATATAATATGTGTAATGTTGTTACCATAATTTTCTTAAGCAGATAGCATGTAATATTTTTTACAGTGTGTCATGATTTCTGATATAGTCTACAACTATAGCTCTGATTTTTATTTGACGCTCTTTGCTGTTCCTGCTGGTGTCTAGGTCTGAGGACTCGTCAGTGATCATCCACATACCTCCTTAAAGGGCTGCTTGTCCCCTTATATTCCTCTGACCACCATGTAATCCTTGCCTTTCACCTTCTTCTTCTGACTCCATGTCCTCATTGTGTTGAGTAGGATACTATAATTCCACTTATCTTATTTATATATGTGTGCAAATATGTGAAATCAATGAGCAGTAATGAGTAGCTATTAACTCATTAAAACCACAAAAGCAATTACATAAAAGTAATCTTACACACAGTAATGTTTAATATGAAAATGTGTTCTGTAAAAGTGGTACATGAGACCATAGAAATCATATCTGATAAAGAATGAAATATGACACCCATAGATAATGTAGTCCATCTGGGTCATATCCTGTGGTAAATGGTGTCAATTAATCTATCCTTAATCTACCTTATCTGACATTCTTGATCTAAACATGGAATATCAGTTTCCATAAAAGCTTCAAGAGTAATGCATCACTGGTTTAGCTCTTTCCTGGCTTATCTCCCAGTCAAGTCAAGTCACCTTTATTTATAAAGCGCTTTAAACAAAATACATTGCGTCAAAGCACTGAACAACATTCATTTGGAAAACAGTGTCTCAATAATGCAGAATGATAGTTAAAGGCAGTTCATCATTGAATTCAGTGATGTCATCTCTGTTCATTTAAATAGTGTCTGTTTTTATTTGCAATCAAGTCAATGATATCGCTGTAGATGAAGTGACCCCAACTAAGCAAGCCAGAGGAGACAGCGGCAAGGAACCGAAACTCCATCGGTGACAGAATGGAGAAAAAAACCTTGGGAGAAACCAAGCTCAGTTGGGGGTCAGTTCTCCTCTGACCAGACGAAACCAGTAGTTCAATTCCAGGCTGCAGCAAAGTCAGATTGTGCAGAAGAATCATCTGTTTCCTGTGGTCTTGTCCTGGTGCTCCTCTGAGACAAGGTCTTTACAGGGGATCTGTATCTGGGCTCTAGTTGTCCTGGTCTCCGCTGTCTTTCAGGGATGTAGAGGTCCTTTCTAGGTGCTGATCCACCATCTGGTCTGGATACGTACTGGATCCGGGTGACTGCAGTGACCCTCTGATCTGGACACAGACTGGATCTGGTGGCTACGGTGACCTCGGAACAAGAGAGAAACAGACTAATATTAGCGTAGATGCCATTCTTCTAATGATGTAATAAGTACATCGGGTGTTATGGGAAGTGTTCCCGGTTCCGGTTTACCTAATCAATGCAGCCTAAAAATCCTTTAACGGATTTGGATATTAAAAGCATATTAGTATGTTATGTGTATGCCAGGTTAAAGAGTTGGTCTTTAATCTAGATTTAAACTGCAAGAGTGTGTCTGCCTCCCGAACAATGTTAGGTAGGTTATTCCAGAGTTTAGGAGCCAAATAGGAAAAGGATCTGCCGCCCGCAGTTGATTTTGATATTCTAGGTATTATCAAATTGCCTGAGTTTTGAGAACGTAGCGGACGTAGAGGAGTATAATGTAAAAGGAGCTCATTCAAATACTGAGGTGCTAAACCATTCAGGGCTTTATAAGTAATAAGCAATATTTTAAAATCTATACGATGTTTGATAGGGAGCCAGTGCAGTGTGGACAGGACCGGGCTAATATGGTCATACTTCCTGGTTCTAGTAAGAACTCTTGCTGCTGCATTTTGGACTAGCTGTAGTTTGTTTACTAAGCGTGCAGAACAACCACCCAATAAAGCATTACAATAATCTAACCTTGAAGTCATAAATGCATTGAATGGTGACATCATATGCATGCATGGACTTCAGTTTCTGAATGCTGATTACATTCAAATTTACCTAACCACCAGCTTTGATAGGCCATCATTGCCTGACTCACTTAAACTAAATAATAACGAAAGGGAAATACTAATAATTGGTTACATCAGTCAGAAGGATTCTGTCCTGAGAAATTAATGGGGTTCATGTTAAGCCTTCTTCATCCGTAATCTTGGTGTGTAATTTGTCTCATCTCTATCTTTTGCCTCTCACATTTCTTCTGTTGTTAAAACTTATTTTTTTCTATCTTCGTAATATTGCACATCTTCGATCTTCTCCAACTCTAGCTGATACTGAAATCTTAATTCATGCATTAATCTCTTCCTATCTGGATTCTCTATTTCGTTGTCTGCCTAAAAACGTATTGCAAGGTTACAGTATGTTCAAACCTCTGCAGCAAGAGATCTCCGCTCCACCAGGCGTTCTGTTCTCATTACTCATCTACTGCATGATCTTCACTGGCTACCTCTGGCATCATGTATCCACTTTAAGATATTGCTTCTAACCTTCAAAGCATTAAATGATCTCTTAAACAGATCTGTCTGACCTATTGTCTTTTGTCAATTCATCGTTTTTGGCTGTCCATTGTAGGTGGTAGGTAATTTAGTGTTAATATTCTTAAATTATAAAATTCACTACCCCTTACACTTCGTAATATATCTTTTTTGTCAACCTTCAAGACTCTGCTAAAAACATATCTTTTTAATATGTATTTTGGGTAATATGGCTATATGTGGCCTTCTGTGTCTGTACTATGTACAAATGATCTCTGTCTCGTATAGCACTATGTTAAAGTGACCTTGAGCTATGGAAAGGTACTATATATAAATAGAACTTCTATCTTCTTCTCATCATTTTGAACTAGAGATCGACCGATATGGGTTTTTCTATTGCCAATGCCGATGTTTAGAGGTCAGGGTCAGCCGATTGCCCATATGTGCTGCTGATTTTTAGGGCCGATATCTTGAAGTTTTCCCCTTCATTTGCATGCTTAAATGTCACACTAATAGTAAGTGGATGCACAACATTTCTAAACTTATCATCATTTATTGAGCACTGACTTGAACCATCTCTCCCGGGTACGGCACGGGACCCATTTTTTTTGGTAGCCCGTGAAAGGAACAGTGGCACGCTCCTTCCCTCCGTAGTGCTAGGGTCTTCTCCTTGGGCAAGAGAGAACAACCCTTTAGCCCCCCTTACTAGGGTTACAGTTATTTTTAATTATAATTATATTCTTGTGTGGATCTTTTCTATTATCACGCTGAAAGAAGTTGTAAGTAAACAGATCCTAAATATCCCAAATGGGACAACTCGTTTGCCGTGAGTTGCGACCCGTGTTGGTGGAGGAAGAGATCCTGGTCCCTGAGAAATGTGGTTTACTGAGGTTTCCATTATTTCAACACGGTACTTTGGCTCCTACTTCACCTAGACGGGAGGTTGGAATGGCTCGATCCAATCAATCGGCTGGT
The DNA here is from genome assembly GCF_003368295.1 of Carassius auratus. NCBI lineage: Eukaryota > Metazoa > Chordata > Actinopteri > Cypriniformes > Cyprinidae > Carassius > Carassius auratus. The sequence continues at coordinate 517,637 of NC_039244.1, forward strand.
CAAGGCATGCCCTGGGAAAGACTTTTCGTTATGTATATCCCCAGAAGGCGTTGGCTTAGGGTCAATCAAGTGATTTGAGCAAATGGTAGCTTACTTTGCTTGAGTATACCATTTTTATATCCCTGATGCATAATCTGCTGGAGATCCGCGGCGCTGTGCATCCCCTTTTTTTGGGGCTCCGAGGTGGGTGGGGAGTAAAGATGATGAAATTTAAACATTTAAATATGGCTACAAAACACAACTCAAAAAAACGTTTCTTGGAACCAGATACGGATAACAGTGCACCAAACAGAGGCTTTTCTCTGTCGAGTAATGATGATTGGCCAAAGTTTATTACTATTGAATCTATTTCTTCAGATATCCCAATTATCAAGCTCTCCCCTTTTGCCATACAAAAGGGTATTGCAGGAATAGCAGGAACTGTTAAAGAAGTGAAAAAATTACGTTCGGGACAAATTCTTGTTGAATGCTGTAAAAAGGCAAATGCTGAAAACCTGTTACATGCTAATATGCTGGCAGGAGTTCAGATAAAGACATACCCTCACCCAACTTTGAACTATAGTAAAGGAATAATTCGTACTAGAGAACTGGATGATGTAGATGAAGAAGAAATAACAAATGAGCTTAAAACTCAAGGAGTAACAAATGTGAAACGAATTATAATCAAAAGAGAAGAAAGAATGATTAAAACCAATACATACATCATCATTTTTAATAAACCACTCCTACCAGAAAGAATTCAGATTGGGTATCTAAGTGTTCCGGTAGACCTATATATACCCAATCCTTTGAGGTGTTTCAATTGTCAAAAATATGGACACGGATTTAATAGTTGTAAAAACAAGCACATCTGTTGTAACTGTGGAGAAGAAGGCCATGACAAGGGTAGTTGTGAGAAACCAACTAAATGTTGTAACTGCACAGGTGATCATTCAGCTGCATCAAAACAATGTCCCATGTGGATCAAAGAAAAGGAAATACAAAAAATCAGATGTACAAAAAGGATCAGTTACATTGAAGCAAAGAAACAAGTGACTATAACACCTATTTTTACTCTGAATAAAACATTTGCTTCTGCTGCAAGAAAATCTGTGAGATCAGTAGATTGCCAGACAGACATCACTTGGATGTGCAAAGATAAACCTCAAACAGTTAACCTAAGTAATACTCCCTCAAGGGCAAAAACTACAGAAAAACAAAACGAAGTCCCCTCAAATGACACGAACCTCAGCCAAATTTCAGAAACAGAAAATCAGAGGACAAGTAAAAGCAACAGGAAATCAAACTCTCAGTCCAAAGTATCTCAAGAAGAAACATCAAAGACAAGACAAATAAAAGATGTGGAAATGAAAGAGAGTGAGCATCATAGTAGAAGCCCATCTCCAAAAGGAAAAGTTAGGACAAATGTTCCTATTCTTCCTAATAGGTAATGAAAGAGTCTATCATTCAATGGAATTGTCGTGGGATCAGAGCGAACTTCACAGAATTACAGCGTTTAACTACAACTGTTGACCCCCTTGCAATATGTCTTCAGGAGATACAACTCTCAACTGATTATAACTTTTCTTTTAAAAATTTTACAGTATTTGCCACCTTTGGTCCCAATGACAAGCGAGCTTCTGGTGGTACGGCAATACTAGTAAGAAACAATGTAATTCATAGTCCTATCAGTATTAATAGCAGACTACAAGTGACAGCAGTACGATTAACTTTGCATAAAACCATTACTATATGCTCCATTTATATTCCTCCAGACTTAAACTTGATGCGCACAGACTTGGATGATCTGGTAAATCAACTTCCATCTCCTTTTATACTCATGGGAGATTTTAATAGTCATAATTTGCTGTGGGGCAGTGATCATTGCAATACAAAAGGAAAGAAGATTGAAGACTTTATAAATAATAACACCTTATGTCTTTTAAATAATGGGTCAAATACTTATTTACATCCAGGGCATGGAACTTATTCTGCAATTGATCTAACAATATGTCAACCAGAAGTTTTTTTAGATTTATCATGGAAAGTATTGGATGACTTTTGTGGAAGTGACCATTTTCCAATAATCATTACTTTTAAAGGAAAAGAAGAAGAAGAAAAAACACAAAGATGGAAAATCAAAAAAGCTAACTGGTATCAATTTCAAGCTCTATGTTATGAGAGATTTACACATTTTGTGGAGAACAGGCCAGATGCCTTGGAAAATTTTACAGATACACTAATGTCTATTGCAAATGATACAGTCCCAAAAACATCATTAAACAAAAAATCTAAACAACTCCCATGGTTTGATGATAAATGTAAAGAAGTTATTAAAGAAAGGAAAAAAGCTGAAAGATATTTCTACAAACGTCCATCAACTGAAAATCTTATTAAACTCAAAATTGCTAGAGCAAAAGCAAGAAGAACTATCAATGAAGTTAAGAAGGAAAGCTGGAGAAATTTTGTTGCCAGTATATCACCTAATACTCCTTCAACCAAAATCTGGAACTTGATACGGAAAATGAAGGGTGAAACCATTGGTTCGCAAATACAACACATCAAGCAACATGGTTTACTCTTGACTTCAAAACAAGATATTGCAAATATTCTAGCAAGAACTTTTGAAAAGAATTCATCTTTTGAGAACTGTTCTCCTGCTTTTAGAACATTCCAAATTCAACAAGAGAAAGAGAAAATAAATTTTATTTCAAATAATTTGGAGCCATACAATCAGAATTTTTCCATGGAAGAGCTACAACGAGCCATTAGGAAATCCCATGATACAGCGGTTGGACCAGATAAAGTTCATTATCAGTTTATAAAGAACTTACCTCACCTCTTTCTGAAGAAGCTTCTGGGAACTTTTAACTCTATTTGGATATCAGGAAATATCCCATCTTCTTGGCTTGAAGCTGAAATTATTCCTATCCCAAAACCAGGAAAAGACCATAGTGATCCTATAAATTATCGACCTATAGCTTTAACCAGTTGTCTATGTAAAACTATGGAGAGGATGGTAAATGATCGTCTAGTCTGGTGCCTGGAATCCAAATATCTTATAAGTAAGGCTCAATGTGGTTTTAGGAAAGGTCGAAGTACAACAGATCACCTTGTCAATCTTGAAAGTTATATCCGTGATGCGTTTATTAAGAAAGAACATGCTGTGGCTGTTTTTTTCGACTTGGAAAAAGCCTATGATACTACTTGGAAGTATGGAATCTTAAAGGATCTGTATCGACTAAATTTTAGAGGTCGTTTGCCAATTTTTATTGAAAGATTTCTTTCAAATAGAATCTTTAGAGTCAAGGTTGACAATACTGTGTCCGACCCGCATAAACAAGAACTTGGAGTACCTCAAGGAAGTATTTTATCAGTTACTCTTTTTAGTATAAAAATAGACAGTATTGCTCAGGTTATTGGTTCAGATGTTCTTTGCAGTTTATATGTAGATGACATCTGCATTTGCTATAGAAGCAAGCATATAAACACTATTGAAGAAAAATCCAACTAAAAATAAATAAAATGCTCTCATGGTCAGTACAGAATGGCTTTAAATTTTCACAAACAAAAACTGTCTGTATGCATTTTTGTCAACTTCGTTCATTGCATAATGAACCAGAATTATTTTTGGATGGTATTCCCATTGAAGTCGCAAAGGAGACTAAATTCCTTGGCATAATCTTTGACAATAAGCTGTCATTTATTCCACATATCAAAATGCTTAAAAAGAAGTGTTCTAAAGGCCTGAACATCTTAAAGGTTTTGTCCAAAACTGGGAGCAGATATGACATCACTTATGAACTTATATAGAACTTTGATCCGATCGAAGCTGGACTATGGGAGTATTGTTTATGGATCTGCCAGGAAATCATATATACAAGCATTGGATACTATACATCATCAAGGCATACGATTAGCTTTGGGAGCATATAGAACATCACCAATTCAAAGTTTATATGTAGAAGCCAATGAACCTTCCTTGGAAAACAGACGATTAAAGTTGGCCTTACAATATGCAATCAAATTAAAAACAAATAAAGGAAATCCAGCATATCCGGCAGTTTTTACAGTCCAGTATTCAATAATGTATGAAAGAAAACCAAATCATATTCGTCCATTTGGTCTACGTATAAAACCTCATCTGGAAAATCTCAAAGTAGATTTAAACATCTTGGAACAAACCCACTTTTGCAAAATTCCCCCTTGGGATATCAAAAAACCCTTTATTTTGTTGGATTTATCAAAGAATCAAAAATCGGAAACACATCCAAATGATTATCAGCTACAATTTTTAGAAATAAGAGATATGTATCCTCAGTATACTCTAATATACACAGATGGATCCAAATCTGGAAACCAGGTAGCGGCAGCTTTTGCAACGAATGAAGTACATCAAGGTATACGTATTCCAGATCAAAGTTCAATCTTCACTGCAGAAGCAAATGCTTTATTGCTGGCATTAAAATTTATTGAAACTTCTTCACAAAAGAAATTCTTAATAATGACTGACTCAAAATCATGCCTGGATTCACTGGAAAGTTTGAAAACTGATCATCCAACAGTAGTCAAGATCTTCGTAAAATTATCAATGCTCAAATCAAAGGCTTTTAGCATCTACTTTTGCTGGGTACCTGGACACTCAGGAATTGCTGGAAATGAGAAAGCAGACAGTGCAGCAAAAGAAGCACTATCCACAGAATTAGTAAATAGTTTTATACCTTTTACAGACTTAAAACAAACGATAAATGAATACATCAGAAATAAATGGCAATCAGAATGGGATCAATGTCTAAATAATAAGTTGCATGAAATAAATCCTGATGTGAAGAAAAAACTTAACCTCTGTTTTGAGAATCGTTGGAATCAAGTCATCTATACACGATGCAGAATAGGACATTCAAAAATTACACATACATTTTTACTCTTAGGAGAAAATCCTCCAAAATGTTCATTTTGTCAGAATTCATTGTCCATTAAACATATCCTTCTAGATTGTATTACATCTGCCCCTGTGAGAAACCTTTTTTATTCCGTTGATACTTTTGGAAAAATTTTTAATCAAGTGAATCCGAACATGATCCTAAGATTTCTAGAGGAAATAAATGTTAAACATCTTTTATAGCCTTCCTTTGATTGGTTGTATTTTATTCTCGCCATGAATATAGCCTTAGAAGCTGGTATGGCGTTTAAAAGAAAAGAAAGAAAGAAAGAAAGAACCATCTCTCGAATCTTAATTTTGTGCAATGCATAGTATTAAAATAAAAAATGGATCCAAAGTTAACCAAACAAATTCAATAAACTGATCAAGTATTAAATATATAAAACAGGTTTTATATATATATATATATATATATATATATATATATATATATACACACACAGTATTGTTCAAAATAATAGCAGTACAATGTGACTAACCAGAATAATCAAGGTTTTTAGTATATTTTTTATTGCTACGTGGCAAACAAGTTACCAGTAGGTTCAGTAGATTGTCAGAAAACAAACAAGACCCAGCATTCATGATATGCACGCTCTTAAGGCTGTGCAATTGGGCAATTAGTTGAAAGGGGTGTGTTCAAAAAAATAGCAGTGTCTACCTTTGACTGTACAAACTCAAAACTATTTTGTACAAACATTTTTTTTTTTCTGGGATTTAGCAATCCTGTGAATCACTAAACTAATATTTAGTTGTATGACCACAGTTTTTTAAAACTGCTTGACATCTGTGTGGCATGGAGTCAACCAACTTGTGGCACCTCTCAGCTGTTATTCCACTCCATGATTCTTTAACAACATTCCACAATTCATTCACATTTCTTCGTTTTGCTTCAGAAACAGCATTTTTGATATCACCCCACAAGTTCTCAATTGGATTAAGGTCTGGAGATTGGGCTGGCCACTCCATAACATTAATTTTGTTGGTTTGGAACCAAGACTTTGCCCGTTTACTAGTGTGTTTTGGGTCATTGTCTTGTTGAAACAACCATTTCAAGGGCATGTCCTCTTCAGCATAGGGCAACATGACCTCTTCAAGTATTTTAACATATGCAAACTGATCCATGATCCCTGGTATGCGATAAATAGGCCCAACACCATAGTAGGAGAAACATGCCCATATCATGATGCTTGCACCTCCATGCTTCACTGTCTTCACTGTGTACTGTGGCTTGAATTCAGAGTTTGGGGTCGTCTCACAAACTGCCTGTGGCCCTTGGACCCAAAAAGAACAATTTTACTCTCATCAGTCCACAAAATGTTCCTCCATTTCTCTTTAGGCCAGTTGATGTGTTCTTTGGCAAATTGTAACCTCTTCTGCACATGCCTTTTTTTTAACAGAGGGACTTTGCGGGGGATTCTTGAAAATAGATTAGCTTCACACAGACGTCTTCTAACTGTCACAGTACTTACAGGTAACTCCAGACTGTCTTTGATCATCCTGGAGGTGATCATTGGCTGAGCCTTTGCCATTCTGGTTATTCTTCTATCCATTTTGATGGTTGTCTTCCGTTTTCTTCCACGTCTCTCTGGTTTTGCTCTCCATTTTAAAGCATTGGAGATCATTTTAGCTGAACAGCCTATCATTTTTTGCACCTCTTTATAGGTTTTCCCCTCTCTAATCAACTTTTTAATCAAAGTACGCTGTTCTTCTGAACAATGTCTTGAACGACCCATTTTCCTCAGCTTTCAAATGCATGTTCAACAAGTGTTGGCTTCATCCTTAAATAGGGGCCACCTGATTCACACCTGTTTCTTCACAAAATTGATGACCTCAGTGATTGAATGCCACACTGCTATTTTTTTGAACACACCCCTTTCAACTAATTCAACTAATTGCCCAATTGCACAGCCTTAAGAGCGTGCATATCATGAATGCTGGGTCTCATTTGTTTTCTGAGAATCTACTGAACCTACTGGTAACTTGTTTGCCACGTAGCAATAAAAAAATATATGAAAAACCTTGATTATTCTGGTTAGTCACATTGTACTGCTATTATTTTGAACAATACTGTATATATATATATATATATATATATATATATATATATATATATATATATATATATATATATATATATATATTAGTGCTGTCAATCGATTAAAAAAAATTAACTAATTAATCGCACAATTTTTTAAAATTAATCGCGATTAATCGCGATTAATCGCAATTAAAAGACTGAAACTTTTTGGATATGTAAATGTAAAATGTAAATAATTAATGTAAACTCAAGACAAAGAAACTATTTAAATTCAAAATATGATTGTTTATTGGAATTTTTGTTTAACTTGTAACACAGATTTTCTCATGTAAACAACATACCTGCAATAAACCATCAATATCCTCCAAATTAACTGTTGGCTTGAATGCCATATTTATTACAGAAATAAAAACACAGGCATGTAAGTACCATTTGAATTTCAAAACAATCAATGCCAATAAAAAACAAAAATGATTTCCATGTTGAATTCTAAGTGGACTGCAAAAAAATTCCAAAGTATAGTCATTGCCAGTGCTTTAAGTGGGCCAGTATGCACTGATACTGGGTACCGCCACTTCCAAATATAGCTCTTGAGCGTACCGCCACCTCTCCGTGCGCCCAGAACGTGCTTGTAGCGTACCGGTACGCTCATTTGGACATCTGTTTTAATAGAGGTTTTAATCTTTTACCTGCACTGCCGATTTTCAGAGCGCCCTTCACAATGCAAGCTTCCTAATTCATCCCACCCAGAGCAGAAACTACATTACCCATTCACCCTTAAGTTATACAAGTGAATAGCGCATGTGTCGCTTTTCCCACTGTTAAGTGTCAACAACTCAACGTGGCCGGAGAAGGTGTGTGAAACTCGTTGTGAGTTATACTAAAGCAAAATCTTGAGTATTTATTGTCTGATAAACATTACAAACTGTCTGCGGAGGTTGAGTCGTCCTGCAGCCCCCGCTGGCTGCTCATTGGCTGCAGCATCTTTTTTCTAAGTTCTAAAAAAATACCGTAGACAGCAAGGCACAAATTTAGATATTAATTTATCGAATTAATCTATAGCCTATGCACAAAGACAATATGCTCTTTTTGTCCCCTTTTTGTTTTAAAGCTTGATGAAGAGAGAGAGCGCAAGTTGCTGCAGCTGAGGAGGACAGTGATGCACGCGCACAGGAGTGATTGACAGTTCGCGGCACTGTGTACAAAAAATACTCCGCTACACAATTATTTCGTTATTTTCGTCTAAGCTTATTAACGTTAGCGTTACAGAAAGGTCTGATTTACGCACTGTTACAGTCATTGTTTTTTTTTTTTTTTAAAACAATGACATTTGAGTTCATGATTTTAATGTTGCTGTTTCTTGTGGCAGACTGAATGAAGAGTAATGTTTCTTGTGGCAGACTGAAGAGTAATCCGGCAGAGTTTTATACTGAAACTTTCCGTCTAAAAGTCCTTCCTTGGTCTTATCCATATTTCTTTGCACGTTGAACACACATAGGCCACAACTGGAAATAAAAAAAACTGCAACCGCGTTAATTGCGTTATTTTTTTTTAACGCGTTAAATATTTCAAATTAATCGAATGCGTTAACGCGCTAATTTTGACAGCACTAATATATATATATATATATATATACAGTATATATATATATATATATATATATATATATATATATATATATACAGTATATATATATACAATATATATATATATATATATATATATATATATATATAAATCAGTCATTTACATAAGTTTAGAGCATTTATCAAGTAGAATTTTTCAAGCTTGTTGGAACATAAATTAAAAAAAATTAAATATATAAAAAATAAATAACAGTAGTGCTGCAAACACACTAGCAACCAGCAACATTTGTGTTTGGTATAAATGACACAGAACACCTAAAGTGCATTCTAATTTCAAACTTACATCGCAGTCTGTTCATTATTAAAATAAAGTACAGTCAACCAAACATATAAAAGGTTACACTGGTCAGTTTAAAGAGACCGTAGTATACCGGTCCTCTCTGCTGTTATGCCAAGGACGTCTATGTTCATGTGAAGAGGATGATATTTTCCGTCTAGTTTACATAAAAAAATTATAATAGTGTAGTTTAACATTCAGATACATTGCGAATATGGAAACATTTGGATATTTGCAGAACGAGACGTGAGCAATAACCTCCAAATACGTCTCGTCAAACCCGTGTTCGCTCGTCATTTTTCGGATCAGCAAAAAAAAGACAATACGTTTTGTCTTTTTTAAATTAACATTAAATTATTAAATTAAAATATATGAAATAAACTTAAAGTGCACATGGCATAATATCTTCTTTCTAACATAATAGCCCGACTTCTCATCTCTCAGTCTGCTGTGATGAAGAGGGCAGTTATCGTTCCCCTGGACGTCCACCCGTCTGTCGTGAGCGCAACAGAGGATGCTCGGGATAGCTCATCCACAACTTTTTTCTTCTCCTGTTCATAAAGATCTGGCACAATCTTTTCACTCTAACCTCTTTCCTTCATCATTATATCTGACAGGGAAGACAAAATGCGCGGGGCGTTCAAGCTCCTCCGTTCCTCCGCTCGCCATGACCGGGTCACGTGTGTGCCGAACCGAAGATATTGATCCGTTCGGGATTCCGTATTTTAAGGGACGGGTGGCAACCCTAGTTGGATGGAAAACTGTTTATTGTCTGCATCAAACCATGCTTCCGAACACATGTGATTCACCGTTCTGGGCAGCTCCAGGACAGCTGTCTCTCCGAGCGCGGTGCTGTCTGTGAGCGGCGGAGTAACGGAGCCCTCGATCACGCTGCAGTGTTTGTGAGATCTGACAACTTCTCCACACCATTTACAGAGTGAAATTCTCTGACTTCCTTTATCTCCCAAGGACTGTTGTTGAATCTTCCAAAAGTTTTGGCTTGGGGTGCTTCACAGGCGGTAGCAGCACTTTCCACCGCACCAATAACACGGGGCTGCCCGACGACGTGCCTGACTTTAAATCAGTGCTACTAAACACGGATATCGGCCGATGTCGATATATTAAAAAATGACAAATATATATCGGTCGACCTCTATTTTGAACAGTTGTTAGATCTTTGTAATGAAATGAATAGACACTCAACTCAGATGTAATGTGAGTAACATTTTGAAATAGTAATACTTTGATGTTAAGTTGTGTCATATTGAACTGGTGATTTTAAATCAATGAAGAAATTATCTTTGTCATATGTATTGAAGCATTTGAAAAAAGGGTTAAGTGCTTTTAAAAAATTGCATTTTGATCATTGGTTGTGAATAATGTGTCTAGAATTTTGAAAAATGACATGAAGTTTCAGTTTTTGGAGCAAAAATTATTGTTAAAAAATGTAATGCAGTTTTTTAGTGTGTCTCAAGTGTCTAAATAAATGTTTTTCTTTTTTCTGGTGTGTGTGTGTCTATATCTAAATAAGTGCATTTACGAAGTGTTTGTGTGTTTGTAGATTGTCTAAATGAAGACACTGACAAAGTTCCTCTTCAAACGCACCCGCTGAGAGAATTTGAGCAGGTGAGATTTTCTGTCTTTTTCTGCAGCAGTTGTATAATTTGATTTCCATCGGTGGTCTGATACACTTATCCATTTCCATGTGGCCTGCTGAATTTCAGAAGCAGGGAGACACATACATCCACAGTACAGAAAAGGAGAACATCTGCATGTAGAGTAATGTGCTGCTCTCTAGCGCCACCCTGCGCTGTGTGCTATATCTCTTGTGTTAGTGAATGAGATACAGAGAAGCAGAAGAAAAGTTTGTGTGAGTGCGTTATTCACCCCGGTTCTCTTTATTTCATGTTCCTCGTGCCCCTACTATTGTTGGATGACCATGTGGGACGACCGTCTCAAAGTAGTGTCCGGCTGCTGGCTGTCGAACCGTTAGACAATATAACTCCAGAACGATGCCGCCGTCTCTGAGAAATACTTAATAGTTGTCACTCTTTTCTCTCTGCTGATGGATTCTGAGCTCATTCTTTAGGAAAATGCTTTGTATACTCCAGACAAAAGTGAATGATGAACGTAAGGCAGAAAATCTTCTGTTTGATTAAATGCTTGATATTGTGCCTGTACATGACCAATCAAACGTCTCTTGTTCACATAGGCACAACTGTGTTCAACACTGATAATAATCAGAAATGTTTCTTGAGCAGTAAATCATCATATTATTCTGATTTCTGAAGATCATGTGACACTGAAGACTGGAGGAATGATGCTGAAAATACAGCGGAGCATCACAGAAATACATTACACTTTAACACAGATTCACATAGAAACCAGTTATTTTAAATTATGATATTTCACTATTTTTACTCAATTAAATCATTTTTGGTAAACTAAATGAGCCTTATATCGCAGTATGTGTGATTTCAGTTATCATTGGCAAAACAGGCTAAAGATACAAGCTCAGATATAAGAAAGTTTTCATTTGTGCCTCGTGTTTTGATCATTCCCAGACTTACATTAGTCTTCATCAACATCATCATCAGTATTATTCTGCCATGAATGACAGCATGTGCGTCCAAGCATCTGACTGCTTCATGTATTTCTTGAGTAATGTAACACAGTCAGACCAGTGCTCACAGAGACTCCTAATGTCTGATTCCAGTCTGGGATAATCACACGTAAGCTGCTGTGTTATTATTAGTAAGTCAGTTTAAGAGCGTCGTCTCCAAGCTTGAGGAGATGGACCGAGTCCAGTTCATATTCATGTTCACATATGATCTCGGCTCCATCTCTACCCTATCTCTATCAATTCAATTCAATTCAATTCATATTGCTTTATTGGCATGACATACAAAGGTACATATTGCCAAAGCATTGTACATAGCAGAATAGGAACAAACAAAACAAAAATTCATATATATCCATAAGAAAAAAAAAAAAAAAAAAAAAAAAAAAAAAAATAGAATAAAATACATGCAAAATAAATCTATATACATTTTCATAAACATTGATGGTACTTCTAATGTAGATGTTTTTTCTATCTCTCTCTCTGTCTGTCTGTCTCTCTCTCTCTCTCTCTCACTCTCTCTCTCTCTCTCTCTCTCACTCACTCTCTCTCTCTGTCTCTCTCTGTCTCTCTCTCTCTCTCTCTCTCTCTCTGTCTCTCTCTCTCTCTCTCTCTCTCTCTCTCACTCACTCTCTCTCTCTCTGTCTCTCTCTGTCTCTCTCTCTCTCTCTCTCTCTCTCTCTCTCTCTCTCTCTCTCTCTGTCTCTCTCTCTCACTCTCTCTCTCACTCTCTCACTCTCTCTCTCTCTCTCTCACTCACTCTCACTCTCTCTGTCTCTCTCTGTCTCTCTCTGTCTCTCTCTCTCTCTCTCTCTCTCTCTTTCTCTCTTTCTCTGGTTGGTGATCATTTTTCGTATGACTGCACCCTGTCCTCTGGTTGGTCCGTCTCTGGACTGTCAGGGATTCCTGGCATTTCTTCCAGAGTAAAAACTGCTCTGCATCTGTATCTATGTTCTAAAGCTCTTCATGGAGTCATGGCTCGGTGGCCCCGGGCCCTAGAGGCCCTCGTTCTCTGTGTGTGTGTCTGAGCATGAAGATGGCGTGTACATATGATCAGTCATGTAGATGAGGATCTTTTAGTTGTTTTCGTGTTTGTAGTTTTGTTTTCACCGCGTGATGTGTGTGAGTGGCGGCAGATGGACTGTGTGATGATCCACACACACAAACACACACACACACACACTCACACCGGACATGTCTAACACTTACCGAACTCTCTCGCAGCACCTCAATGACCTGAAGAAGGAGAACTTCAGCCTCAAGCTGCGCATCTACTTCCTGGAGGAGCGGATCCAGCAGAAGTTTGAGGACAGCAGCGATGAGATCTACAGGACGGTGAGATCTTCTGTCTGTGTAGCGATGGAAGTGATGAACGTGACCGTCAGCGCATGATTCATTCACATGCTATATATAACCTTTAACAATAAGAGAATAACAATATCATATCATTTTCATAGGTTCTTTCTACATTAAAAAAGAATGTATACATTTTAATTTCTGTAGCCGTGATGGTCCGCAAGCATTTTGGTTTCACTGCCATAGAAAAACCTTCAACATCTTTTTATTTGAGGTGTTCTGCATTGTTATTGTTGAGTTCTGCTGATTTGAGCAGTCTAATGTTATCTAGCTGACCATATTAATGAGGTTTTTTTTAAATCACAAGAATTACTTAGTTGTAGAAGCATCAAAGATGTTCACCCTTACGAGAGGAAAATATATTTACCAATATATTTCTTAAAATATATTGTGGTATATTGTAATATATTATTTTCCCTTTTTATTTTCTAAGATATTATATATTTGAATACATTTAATAATATATTGATGATACATATATTATATAATATATATTGCAAAATATACACATGATTGCCGCTTTCAATATATTGCAATATATTGGAAAAAATAAATATTAAATCCCATATATAAGAATATATGCGTAATATATTACATGATATTTTCAATATACTGCAATATATTTTTGTTTCATAAGGGCAGTTGATCAGTAATTGTCTGTGTGTCGTCTTTTTCTCGTTAGGGTTAGGGTTTGAGGTAGTTAGGCTTGTTTTTAATTTTCTTTTTGTATAAAAATTTTCTGAAGAAAAAAAAAATATTTGATGGAAAATAACAATTGAATAAAAACTCACTAAACCATGTATAAACCCATCCAAACATGCTGCAGGATGCTGAAATTCAGACTAATACACTTTAAAATGTGTCTGTATTAAAGTAGATGATTTGTATTTATGTGAATCTACATTTTGTGTGTATTCCAGTACAGAAATCTATTCTGCTGAATCTGTCACAGCACGTAGTTTAGATGATGTTGTGAAGGTCTCTGTGCTGTGGAGTGAACGTGTTCATGTGATTTAATCTCAGTCACACTGGGGCAGAAGATGTTTTTATGCTTGTGACGCATCTCTGATCAGATTTCTGCAGCAACAACAAACCAATGTTACTAAAAATACCCACTACATCTTTTCCTTCAGTTGTTTTCTTGAAAATGTCTGAGAGGTCACGAAACAGGTCTTAACATGAGGAATCACTTTAGCCAGTTTACAAACAGAAGCCCTAAAAACCCTTCTGAATGTTCAGAACATAACACACTATTGCTAGTCATGTGTGTGCTTCAGCAGGTAAACAGTCGACAGCTGTTCCCTTCACTTGTGGTTTAGTTTCAGCGCTGCATTCCAGTCGCTAAAAATAACCTGTGAGATGCCAGAACAGCCTGTTAAAGGATAGACTGATTAATCACACACACACGCACACACACACACACACACACACTCACTCACAAACTCACTCACTCACTCACTCACTCAGACTCTCTCATCTGCTGCCATCCGGCGCTTTTATGCACAATAACTGTGGATTTTGGGGTATTTTGTAGTTTATGTTCATAGTGTTACTGTATTAGGGCTGGGTATGTTTCTAGTTAATTCTGTGTGTGTATTTGTCTCTGTATTATTTTAAGGCATAGTATGTTTTAAGCAAAAGTTTTTGATCTAGGAATGTAAGTCAGATAGACCGTTCTTGTCTGTGTGCAATGTGACGTTCCATCCAGTCTAGGATAGGGTAAAGCAACATTAAAGTAAACAACATAACTGTGATACAACAATTTATTTATTGTAAAACAAACAAGGAAGTATTAAGACTTCAGGAGTGGATGAAAATCCCAAAGAAAATACAGTTAAAAATGTCTCTAACTATCGTGATCAAGTCTACACTTACCTTACAGAAATAAAAAGGAAATAAACAATATAATTCCCTTATTCCCTTACTTTTGAAAATAATTCAAAAATACAAAAAGAGGGCACCCACTCCTTAGAACTTCCCGTTTAGGTATGTTATAATATATACATTGAAAACAGAGAATAAGTTTCCACAATTTTCATAATAAGTTTCAAAATAAATACAGAAAGAAACAAGTGTCTTTACCAATGTAGCAATATTTAGACGTTAAAAGCAAGGCAAAGAATTAATTAGAAAGATTTAACACTCAGTCACAAGTTAACAGCTGCAAACCACTACTGCCACCTAGTGGTTGGGAAAGAATACAAAATATGTATACAGAATAAAATTACTCTGTAGAACGTAACACCCCCACCCTTAAATTACAAACCAGAGGGTTGTATATAATACAAGACAGTATTTCCTTAAATTTCACCATCATAAACATGAGACAGATCATCAGCAACAACATTTTCAACTCTTTTCTTATAATGAATGTAAATTGAACTCCTTTACAATGAGCGGCCACCTCATCAAGCGCTGGTTTGAGTTGGACATCTGTGACAAAAAACTAAGGGATTGTGGTCCGTATACACCCTAATGGGATTGCAGCTTCCACCAACATATACTTCAAAATGCTGAAGTGCCAGCAACAGAGATACAGAGATACAATCTCAGAACAGAGATTGCTTCTTTCTCGATAGTACTAGATTTTCTTTGACTCTTCGTAAACTTTTTAGAGAAGTAAGCTACAGGGTGTTCAACACCAGAGTCATCCTCCACAGGCACTGGCTTCCACTTAAAAGGAAGTGAGAAGTTAGGAGCAGACAGCACTGGTGCATTACAAAGGAGTATCTTTGCAGAATTAAAGGCCTGTTCACATTCAGGTCCCCACAACAATTTTCTGGCCATACTTTGCAGATCTGTCAGTGGGGATACCACCGATTAAAAATTCCTATAGAACCCACAGTAATATCCAGTCATCCCCAGAAAATTTGTTGTTGGTTGGGGTGGGAAAATCAACATTGAGGTCAATGGTCATTGATGATTCAGCCAACCTTTTGAAAACTAGTTCCAAGCTATTTACGTGATCCTCCCAAGACACTGAGTAAATAACCAAGTTATCCAGATATACCTCACAATTGGGCACCCCTGACAAAACTCTCTGCATGAGGTGTTGAAAAGTTGCTGAGGCATTTCTCATCCCGAATGCCATAATAGAATATTGCAAGAAGTTATCAGGGGTGACAAATACGGAGATCTCAGATGCCCGTGGGGTCAGAGGCACCTGCCAATACCCCTTAAGGAGATCAAGCTTGGTAATGTAACGAGCAGCACCTACTCGATCTACACAATCCTCCATACGTGGCAGGGGGAAGAAGTCTGGTTTCATTACATTATTAACCCTACGGTAGTCAGGTCAAAATCTATCTTACCATTGAGTCAGGTTTTGGAACTAAAATACAGAGTGAACTCCATGGGCTTCACGCTTCTTTGGGTTGAGCCGATATGGATGTTGCTTAATTGGTCTACACTCACCCACATCGATATTGTGTTTCAACACTGTAGTCTGCATTGGCAGATCAGAAAACAAAGTAGAATACTTGTGGATCAGATTTACCATGTCCTCACATTGTGCTTTAGGAAGATACCAGAGATATGATTTCAAATCACTCAAAATGGAGGAATTATTTACGCGCATTGTAAGGACATGAACGTCACTATTGGCCAAGCCATCATTTACAGGATTATATACAGCTTGCCTGACACTAGTGGACAAAACAGATACAGGTTTTGGTATTGACTCTGGGCATACCGACCTTGTCACGTAGGCTTTCAACATTACATTTACTTTTACATCTAATCATTTAGCAGACGCTTTTATCCAAAGTGACTTACAAATAAGAACAATAGAAGCAGTCAGGTCAACAAGAGAACAACAACAACAACAGTATACAAGTGCCATGACAAGTCTCAGTCTAGTATAGAACGCATAGCCAGGTTTTTTTTTATTATTATTATTATATATATTTTTTTTATTAAATGAAAAAGACAAGAAAAGGAAAAGTGCTGGTGTTAGTAGGTTAAGTGCAGGCGAAAAAGATGAGTCTTTAGATGTTTCTTGAAAATGAGTAAAGACTCAGCTGTACGAATTGAGATTGGGAGGTCATTCCACCAGCTGGGCACAGTCCAGGAAAAGGTCCGTGAGAGTGAGAGACTTAGAAACATCACCCCTCCAAGACACACTGAAGGATCTGTCAAAGAGGTAGGACTTAACCCACAGGAGAGCAGTTCCAGAGATGCCCATCTTTCTGAGGGTGGACAGGAGAATCTGGTGATTAACAGTGTCAAAAGCAGCAGACAGGTCCAGTTAGATGAGTACCGAGGATTTTGAAGCTGCTCTTGCTAGTCGCAGGGCTTCAGTAACCGAGAGCAGAGCAGTCTCAGTTGAGTGGCCACTTTTGAAGCCAGATTGGTTGCTGTCCAGGAGGTTGTTCTGTCCAAGGAACATAGAAAGCTGGTTGAACACAGCTCACTCAAGTGTCTTTGCAATGAATTGAAGAAGGGATACCGGTCTGTAGTTTTCAAGAAGCGCTGGATTTAGAGATGGTTTCTTGAGCAGTGGGCTTACCCGAGCCTGCTTGAATGCTAAGGGAAATGTTCCAGAGTGAAGAGAGGAGTTGATAATGTGAGTAAGTGAAGGTATGACTGAAGAAGAGATCGCTTGAAGGAGGTGAGTGGGGATAGGATCAAGTGGACAAGTAGTAGGATGACTGGACAGGATAAGTTTGGAGACGTCCATCTCTGAGAGTGGGGAGAAGGAGGATAAAGAGTGTGCATCAGTCATTGTGAAGTTTTCCTCAGTCTGCGGTGTGGAGAATTGGTCACTGATGGATCTCGTCTTATTTGTGAAGAAAGCTGCAAAGTCGTCCGCTGTAAGAGTCGATGGAGGAGGTGGAGGCGGCGGATTAAGAAGAGAAGAGAAAGTCTTGAATAGTGTCCGAGCGTCACAGCAGCTGTTAATTTTGTTGTGGTAGTAGGATGTTTTAGCTGTGAAGACATTTTCAGAGAAGGAAGAGAGGAGAGATTGATATACACTGAGGTCCGTAGAGTTTTTTGATTTCAGCCATTTCCTCTCTGCAGCCCTGAGTTTAGAGCGATGTTCACGGAGAGCCTCAGACAGCCAGGGGGCAGAAGGGGCAGTGCGTGCTGGTCTAGACAACAGTCGGCAAAAGTTGTCCAAGCAAGATGTTAAAGTGGAGCAAAGAGTGTCCGTAGCACTGTTCGTGTCCAGAGCAGAAAACTGAGAGAATGGTGGAAGAGAGGATGAAACCACAACAGATAGGAGAGATGGAGAGAGTGAGCCTAGGTTCCGTCGAAAGGTGACCTGCGTTGGAGTGTGTGCCACTTCAGGAGTAAGTGCTAGGTTAGCAGTAATGAGGAAGTGATCAGAGGTGTGCAGTGGAGCAACTGAAGAGGTGTCCACAGAGCAACCACGCGTGTAGATGAGGTCAAGTTGGTTGCCCGATTTGTGAGTCGCTATAGTAGACAATAGCTTGAGATCAAATGAGTTGAGCAGAGTTTTGAAGTCAGCAGCCTGGGGTTTATCTAAGTGGATGTTGAAGTCACCAAGCAGTACCAGAGGAGTACCATCTTCAGGAAAGTTTGATAGCAGCACATCCAACTCCTCCAAGAAGTTTCCCAGTTGACCTGGGGGACGATAAATGACCACAAAGTGGATTTTAACAGGCTGGGTTACAGTAATGGCATGTGATTCAAACGAACCAGTACCTGTAGGTGATGGCTGAAGATCAAATTTCTATTCTTTGGATATAAGGAGACCCGTACCTCCACCCCTCCCAGTGGTACGAGGAGTGTGGAAACAAGTGAAATTAGTGGAGAGACCTGCAGGGGAACAACAATTTTCTCTGGGATTTTTCTCTTGATATCTTCCAACAAAAGCAATTCTTGCAGCTGTTCAAAACTATTAACTTTGCTAGATAAACACCATTTTCAAAGTATTTCTTCTTTTCTCTAGCAAATTCTACAAATGTCTGATTGACTGCTTTTGACAAATTTCGAAACTTCTGGCGATAGGCCTCAAGCACAAGCTCATAGGTTCGAAGTACTGCAGATTTAACAATGTCATAGTCTAAAGACTGCTTTATTGGCAAAGCTGAAGAAACCTCCTGGGCCTTCCCTACTAAACTGCATTGCAGTAACAAGGCCCACGTCTCCTTTGGCCACTTCAAATTAGCAGCCACTCATTCAAATGCGGTGAAGTAAGCGTCAACTTATCTCTCACGAAATTTTAGCACTAACGCAATGTTTTTACTAACATCAAAGCATGACTGTGAATCTAACATTGAACGATTAGGACTTTGCACAGGAGAAGTGCCAGAGGGAGCTCTAGGTTGTGGCACTGGAACAGACTTACTCTGCATTTGCTGAGCCTGTAAATCTAGCTGCCGCTAATATCACGATCAGCTTTTACCTCAAAAGCCCGAAGCCGGATTCTTTGAGCCTCACACTCTTGTTTCCTTATTGATAGATCTAATTCCTTTAGTTTAAGTGCCATCTTTAGATCATCACAAGATGCAACACTTTTAGAGTCAAAGAAGCTGTCATAATTTGTATTTGGCAAAATACCCTCACTAACTAGCTTCTCAAACAGTTCATCTTTGATAACCTGCTTAATCGCTTCTCTAGGTATTTCAATGTTAAAGAAATCAGCTATCAACAATAAATCTTTCTTTCTACAATGATTAAATTCTTCTGTTGTAGGGCTAAGTGTAAATGATATAAGATCAAAATCCATACTGTCCCTAGCACAGAATTTCAAAAATAAAAAAGAGTGCACCCACTCCCTTGGTATGTATATAATATATACTTTGAAAACAGAAAATAAGTTTCCACAATTGGTTTCAAACGAAAACCACTACTGCCACCTAGTGGTTGGGAAGACATACAAAATATGTATACAGAATAAAATTACTCTGTAAATTGTAACAGCAAGAACTGTGTGGTTGATGCAATTGTAACAAACTGACATGAAGAACGGTCATCTTCTGCTCTCATGTAAACAGACACATTTATAGATGTTTGGTTTGTTCCAGAACATCGAGCTGAAGGTGGAGGTGGAGAGTCTGAAACAGGAGCTTCAGGAAAAACAGCAACTGCTGGATAAAGCGCTGTACGTACATCTGTTTGTCTCTTATCTGCCCTCATATATCCTCCTCCTGTCTCTGTGCTGATGAGTTAGAGCGCTGGAGAGAGAGAGAGAGAGAGAGAGAGAGAGAGATGGGTGTGACTGGTTTAAAAGTTGGTTATATGATCCGATCCTCATTCCAGTTTAAAAGTAGCCTGCAGATGAAAATGCTTACGGACACAGAGACATTAACTATTCTAAGCCACAGCACAAACATGAATGTGTGTGTGTGTGTGTGTGTGTGTGTGTGAGAGAGAGAGAGAGAGAGAGAAAGAGAGGTGTGAGTGTATGTGTGAGAGAGTGTGAGTGTGTTTGTCAAGCCAAATCAAGTCACCTTTATTTATATAGTGTTTTTAACAATACAACTTGTCAAAGCACTTTACAGTAAAAAGGAAAATAGTGTCAATAATGCAAAAGGACAATAGTAAACACTAAATTTTCTGTTAAAGGCAGTTCATAATTGAATTCAGTGATGTCATCATCCAGCTCAGTTAGTGTCTGTGAAATCAAGTCAATGATATCGCTGTAGATGAAGTGACCCCAACTAAGCAAGCCAGAGGCGACAGCGGCAAGGAACCGAAACTCCATCGGTGACAGAATGGAGAAAAAAACCTTGGGAGAAACCAGGCTCAGTTGGGGTCAGTTCTCCTCTGACCAGACGAAACCAGTAGTTCAATTCCAGACTGCAGCAAAGTCAGATTGTGCAGAAGAATCATCTGTTTCCTGTGGTCTTGTCCTGGTGCTCCTCTGAGACAAGGTCTTTACAGGGGATCTGTATCTGGGGCTCTAGTTGTCCTGGTCTCCGCTGTCTTTCAGGGATGTAGAGGTCCTTTCTAGGTGCTGATCCACCATCTGGTCTGGATACGTACTGGATCCGGGCGACTGCAGTGACCCTCTGATCTGGACACAGACTGGATCTGGTGGCTACGGTGACCTCGGAACAAGAGAGAAACAGACAAATATTAGTGTAGATGCCATTCTTCTAATGATGTAGAAAGTACGGTGTTATGTGAAGTGTTTCCGGTTCCGGTTTACCTAATTAATGCAGCCTAAAAATCCTTTAACGGATTTGGATATTAAAAGCATATTAGTATGTTATGTGTATGCCAGGTTAAAGAGATGGGTCTTTAATCTAGATTTAAACTGCAAGAGTGTGTCTGCCTCCCGAATAATGTTCTGCATTTGACATTGAGAGCATAGGCCGTAATTTAGATATATTTTTGAGATGGATCAATTGCAGTTTTACAAATGCTAGAAACGTGGCTTTCTAAGGAAAGATTGCGATCAAGTAGCACACCTAGGTTCCTAACTGATGACGAAGAATTGACAGAGCAGCTATCAAGTCTTAGACAGTGTTCTAGGTTATTACAAGCAGAGTTTTTAGTGTTTGTGTGTGTGTGTGAAAGAGTGTGAGTGAGTGAGTGAGTGTGTGTGCAGATGTACTGCTAGATGTTTCTCAGCAGACAGACTCACGTGAAATCCAGCTAGAACTGCAAAAACTTTTGACTTAATATTTGACAGGACAGCAGCAGAGAGTCTGACCAATCACAATGAAGCAGAACTGCAGCGCCGGTGTGAAGAGAGACAACAAGAGATCGATCACATGCAGCAGGTGCTGGAGACCAAGATACAGATACTGCAGGAGGTACAACACACACACACACACACACACACACACACACATATAGAGTGCATGAGTGTGGTGATGATGGTGATGAACTCTCTGTGTGGTAGGAGGCTCAGTTAGCGCTGGACAAGGCAGAGCTGAGAGTCAACACGACTGAATCTCACTTGCAAGATCCCTCTGTCACCATGGAAACGGTCCTCAAGGAGACATCAGGTGACACGAGCACATGGCCTGATGAAGATGCAGACAGAAAGAAGTGAGATGATCAGTTGATCTTCTGAACCTCTCCTCCCCTCTCTCTCCCTCTCTCTCTCTCTCTCTCTCTCTCTCTCACACACACACACACACATGTTTGTTTCTGTGTAAAGTGTGTTCATCCCATAGGTGTAATGGTTTTTATACTGTAGAAACTGTATATTCTATGTCCCTTCACCAACCCTACACCTAACCCTAACCCTCACAGGAAACTTTGTGCATTTTTACTTTCTCAAAAAAACTCATTCTGTATGATTTATAAGTGTTTTGAAAAATGGGGACATGGGTTATGTCCTCATAAGTCACCCTCTCCTTGTAATACCTGTGTCATACCCATGTCATTATACAGAGTTGTGTCCTGATATGACACAAAAACAAAAGCACACACACACACACTCTCTCTCTCTCTGTCTCACATGGGTGGTGTTGATTGTGTTGTGTTGTGTGTGTGTGTGTGTGTGTGTGTGTGTTGAGCAGGATTGAGCAGCTGAGCGTGGCGCTGTGCCTTAAGGAGCAAGTGATCAGAGAGCTGACAGAGGAGAGGACAGACCTGAGACAGAGAGTGAGACACATGGAGGAGCAGCTGGAGCAGCTGTCTGTGTCTCTGCTGCAGAGAGAGAGAGACGCGCAGGTCTGTCTACACACACATACCCTTACTCACACACTTACTCACGCACACACACACACACACAAAGAGACACACACACACACACACACACAGGTCTGTCTGCACTGATCAACAGACTTAACTCAGTATCTGCTGATCAGAAATGATCTTAAATGGAAAAACACTATGAAATCTAATTTGGACCCACAGATGTATTGAAGTGGTTTATTGTTATTGTGTAGCTGTAATGAATCTTTCTCTGTGTAGTTTTATCAGGAGGAGTTGGGCCACGAGAGGCTCCGTGTGCAGCAAGAGATGCAGGTATGTGTTTCTCTGGTGCTCTTACAGTCAGTGATGAATGATGAGGTGAAGAGAGACTCTAATAAGAGTGTGAAGTAGTTTGTTGATCAGATTGGAACAGAAGCTTCCTCTGTGTCAGAAGTCATTTTTCCATTTAAAAAATAACACAGATGAGTGACATTGTTCCTCATGAGAATTTGAGAACTGTGCGCGTGTGCGATCATTCTTAAAAACTACTCCAGTGTTTGATCACCGAATGATCGTCTGTGCTGCAGTCTTAAACAGTGGATGAACTTAGCTGGAGTGTTAGACATTCTCAAATGGTCCAAAACTTGAACAGCTGTTTTTCTTTTGTTTATTTATTTATTTTTTGGGTTGTTGTTGTGTGTGTGTGTGTGTGTGTGTGTGTGGTTTATTTTTTTATTTACCCCCCCCCCCCCCCCCCCACCGGTCCACCATTTTCATTTTAGAGTGAACACATCCTTGCATTAGGATTGAAAACCACTCGTTTTTATTGTTATTTTACTTCGTTTCATCACAGCAGCTTGTGTCTTTGTCATGATCCACGACACATTTTGTCTTATACAGATGTTCATGGAAATCTAAATGTCTTGACTCAGGATCTGAGCTTTGTGAGCGAAATCTGACCTCTAGAGCACTTTTAAAGGAACATGAACGTATAGAAACTTTCTGCACATTCCTCCACAGAATTAGAACTGAATTCCAAATGTAATGAAGCTGAATCCACTGGATTGACACTGAATGATTTGTCACAAATCAGAGTATGATTACTTTAAGTTATTTTACTGCATTGTTTTGAAAAATCTTTGATGTCTTCTGTAACCGTGAGGACCATCTTTCAAAATCACAATCATTGTTCCCGTGGTAACAGGACAGGTGCACTGTGGGAATAATAGAGGCACACATCTACAATACAAAAAGGGCTGAACTATTGAATGCTGTTTTTAGTTCTGTTTGTCCTAACATAATGTGTTTTACCTGAGATCACAGCGCACTGTTACACACAATTACATATTAAATAGCATGAGTCACAAACAAACCATACACTCCTTCCTCAGAGAATCAGACATCAGGGTTTCATGTGGTCTGTGTCTCTCAGATACACGAGCAAACAGGGAGAGACTTCAGATGTGGTCACTATTGTGTGTGTGATGAACTGATGTTTTGTTCCTCAAATAGATCAGGATCACCAGTCTTAATGTGTGTTTGCATAAACAACAACAGCAGTAGAGCAAACACACACACAAAGTTACGCAGAAACACAAGATCAGAGTCGCTGGAACCTGTTGAGTGAGAATGAAACCCTCAGGGTGAAAACACACACACACACTCTCTCTCTCTCTCTCTCTCTCTCTCTCAATAGGGCTGTCGAAATCGAATCGAAATTGCGATTTCAGACGTTGCTATTAGCCTGCGATGTGGACGCGATATTACTCTGTTCAAATTGACTGCAGCCTTGAGTGACAGTTTTACTGACCAATAGAGTGAGCGCACCTCCGTTTTCCTCAATCAGCTCTGCTCTAACCAACTGTGTAAATGCCCACCATAAAAAAAACAGACCGAGAGAGACCGAGTGGGATTATGGCGTCTACAGGGTCAGGTCAATAGTTAGGCAAATTAAAACAAAAGAAAAAAGTTATGTAAATTAAGTTTAGAAAAGACCGACAACAAACAAAAAAGATAATTTGCAAGAGCTGCGTCACATTGCATATCAAGAGCATCCGTTATTCCTATGTTCGCTATTTCCGGTTCAGAAGATCGCACACACAGCCTGTGTCTCTGAACGCTTCTCATACTCGCTCCTCTCTTCCCCACGCGGCGCGAATCCCGCGTTCACACTCTCCGCGCTCACGCAGCCTGTTTAGGAACGCTCGGTTAACGCTCGCATCTATGAGGTGTATCTTGTGCAAAATCTGCTACTCACTAAGCAAACTGAGAGGAGAACTAACGTGTATACGCTCGCCAGCCGTCTGGCCAAAATCCCATAGTATTCAGGCGTCAGACGTAAGATATGAGACGTCAGACGTCACGGTCACGTGTTGGAGCTGCGCTCAAACTGCGCGGCGGCGTGGCGGCGGCGTGGCGGCGGCGTAGCAAAAAAATGATTTTTTTTACTTTGCGTCTGGATAACGTACGTGTGGATAAGCGTCTGGATAACGTACGTGTGGATAAGCGTCTGGATAACGTACGCGTAGATAAGCGTCTGGGTAAGCGTCTGGATAACGTACGTGTGGATAAGCGTCTGGATAACGTACGCATGGGTGACGTACGTGTGAATAAGTACATTAATAATAATTTGGCGTTGTCCTATTTTGCTCTAAGTAAGGCTTTAAGGTAATAATCATGATAACAGCACCTAAAGTACACATCTGTCTCCTCAGTGGAATAGTCTGGGTCCAGGATATGCAGGTGCATATGAGCCCTGGCAGTTTTGGGACATAGCTGGGGGAGAACTTCTAATTAAAACAAGGGAACGAATAGAGCCATGAATGGGCCCGGCCTTTATCCAACAGCTTGTGTGAATTCTTTGCCGGAGTCGACTGGATACCGTGACTTTTTTTCTCTCTCTCTTCCTTATTACACAGCTATTAAAATAGTTCACTTTTGATTTTTAATAGAAAAGTTGTCATTTCTATTTGTTTCTTTATTAAGTTAATTTTGAAATATGTTTGGAAAATTTTGCGTTTGGTAAATTCGAGTTTTTGATTTTTAAAGGAACGAGCAAGCTGCAGCTCGTTCAGACAGTAAGTTGAGCATTAGATGTTTGATCAATTTAGCCTTCTCAAACCAACAAGACTTGCCTAAAAAAAACAGACATAATAGGCCTACACTTCATGCATTTCACAGTAGGCCTATTAATTTAAACATTTAACTTAGGAAAATGAGCACAGGCGCATATCCAATCGTTTGTGCGGAGAGTGAGCGCTTTGCAGGACATGGAGGAGCCAGCTTGCTTTTTTGTTTTAATGACAGTACAAAATTAAAAATGCGCCGTCATTTTTGCTCATAAAGATAAGAGTATGCATCATCTGGAACTCCGAAGTGTCTACTTGTATATGTGTGCACTCACAATATCAACAAAACCTTATGCTTTTGTAAAATAAGGAAAACAAACAGGATGCGATTTCTTCTTGGTCTTTAGCAGGAGCGCTTCACCGACATGATAAATATATCTATAGAATGCTTTTTGCGTTTTAAATTACTATTTTAAAACGTAATAATTCAAATCGAAAACAAAATCTCTTTCATCATGTAATTCTAAAGATGCATTTCTCTATAAAGGCATGTACAATGAGGAGATGGCAAGTCAGGTTCGTCAAATTCATTTTTGCAACATTGACTCTGAAGACATTATTTTATTAATAAATAATACAAATATATCGCCACTGGTTTTACATTTCTCGTTTTTTTTTCGCTGTGCCAAAATTGTGTTTTCATTCAGCAGCCTAAGGCAGCATTTTTTGCCCACGTTCAAATATAACTGAATAAATAAGATTAACGTCATAATTTAAGAATAAAGTCAAGCTTACGATAATAAAATTATGTTATATTGTGAAGTAAAAAAAAGTCTGTGGCATCCATCATTCTTTTAACTTTTTTTAACTAACTCTGATCGATTCACGAGACATTCGTTTGTATTAAACTGTTCTGGGCCGGGTTTCCCGTTAACGATTGATCTTATCGCTTAAGAGCGTTTTCTACGAGTAATTTTACGATCGTTCGTTATTGTTTCACGTGCATTTCCCAAATATGCACGTAAAGCAATCTCACGTAGCCGTGCTTTAAGTGTTACTTAGGAGTTGCTATCCGTTTGTCAAGTGCTGAAATCTCACCTTAGAATGGCTCGTAACAGTAGTGCACGATTGCTTATTGATGTTAACCTAATGCTGCGTTCCAGACAGACAACTTGGATATAATAATTATAATTAATTATAATACAGTACACTATTATATTATATTATAGTGTATTATACTTTACATAATCATATATAATGTACTTTATATACAGTATAGAGAGAGAGAGAGAGAGAGAGAGAGAGAGACGTTATTGGTTTTATGAAGTCCTCCCCCCCCCCCCCCCCCCCCGAGTCTTTGAAGCATTTCCCACATTATTTATTTTATTCGTTTTTTTATTACTATTTTCAGTCATTTAATTTAGATGTGCTTCTATTTTTTCCTCCCCCTTTTAATTAATTAATTTCTAAATGTATAAAAAAATTAAGAAAACGAGTCATAAAGTGTACAGTAAAGCATAATCAAATCCTTATAATTATAATTTTTAATGAGCCGAAAAGAATACACGTCACACCTCTGTTTATCAGTTTGCACTGGCTTCCAATAGCTGCTCACATAAAATTCAAGGCATTGATGTTTGCCTACAAAACTACCACTGGCTCTGCACCCATTTACCTAAATCTGTTACTTCAGACTTATGTGCCCTCTAGAAGCTTGAGTTCTACAAGTGAACATCGCTTGATTGTGCCATCCCAAAGAAGCACAAAGTCACTTTATTGGACTTTTAAATTAAATGTTCCCTCCTGGTGGAATGACCTGCTCAACTCAATCCCAGCAGCTGAGTCCTTAGCCATCTTCAAGAATCGTCTTAAAATCCATCTCTTCCATCTTATCTTTTCATGTATTATGCAATTATATGTATGTATGTATGTATAAAGATATAAAGACCTCTAACACTACCTCTAACACTTCTTTTTATTTATTATATCATTTAAAAACCTATGCTACGTAGCTATACTTTGTTAACCTAACTGAGTTATAGCACTTATCATTGCTCTTTTGTTGTTTTTGATTGCTTCCACTGTCCTCGTTTGTAAGTCGCTTTGGATAAAAGCGTCTGCTAAATGAATAATGTAAATGTAAATATAATCACATTTCGCTTGAATCAAGTTAAAGGTGTAATCTGCTGATTGTCCTGCAGGTGACCGCATAAATCTGTTTTCTTAAATACACTTAGGGCTTAACCATTACTCCAGAGCACCCATAGATCGATGATTTTCAAGTGCTACTTAAGTTACGATGCTTTTGGGAAACAGACCGTGATATTAAGATCAGTAGTATGATCGTTTTTATGAACTTCTTAGGCTTACGAAGCTTTTGGGAAACTCAGCCCAGTTTTTTTTCAACATTCATTCAAATAGTAATGTTTATTTCGTGCTGCAAATATTGAAGAGGAAAATATAATTGATTCATATGCAGTTACCAAATTATCTCACTAAATTAAGCATAAAAAGCGTAAAAAAGACGTTTATTGTTGGTACGTAGTTTTTTGCATATATGTCCGGAACTGACCACCTGAACTGACTCGCTAAGACAGACTGCCTGTGATCATAAGGCTTCAGTAAACATCAACACAAAAGTAGGCTACTATATAGTACCGACTTATTTTAATAGACATAATACTTGAAAATGAAAATGTGTCAAAACAGTTTAAAAAAATTTCAAATAGGCATATATAAACGTATTAATTAATTATCAATATATAGGCTATTAATTTGAACATGTAGAGTAGCCTACAAGAAACTGCTCTTGTAATAAGCCGCTTTATGACATGAACTGAACTGTAAAATAATAGACATCTGCTGATCATACAATTATCTAGTTTTCAGAAATAAGGTCTAATGTAAAGTGATCGTTTTTTTCTTTAGAGACGTGTAAGTTCATATGTGCTCAGATTAAAATTAGCCTATATTACTATTGTATTATTTTATTTAAGATGTAACTGTGAATATATTTGGACACTCCATGTTAGTCACTGATTAGACTTACATGATTTAAAATTGATTTTCAGGTGATATTGCTTGAAAAGTGATTCATAATGAGCGCAAAAAAAAAACTATGTCATGCAGTTTATTTTATTATCAAAGCCTAGACCCTATGTGATGACATAACCTGAGACTAAAAGCTGTGATATACATTTTGTCCACTAGAGAGAGCCAAATTATATGGATTAGGCCTTTTTGAAAGTGAAAGTCCTGACATTTACCAAGTAACCCATCCTCGGAACTGCTGCTCTGCATTTAACCCATCCAAGTGCACACACACAGCAGTGAGAAGTGAACACACACCCGGAGCAGTGGGCAGCTACAGATCCAGCGCTGGGGAGCAACTGGGGCTTCAGTGCCAGGGTATTGAGTTCAGTCCATGGGTATTGAGGGTGGAAGAGAGTGCTGTTCATTCACTCACTCCCACCTACAACTCCTGCCAGCACAGAGACTTGAACCTGATACCTTCTTGTAAGTAGTCCAAGTCTCTAACCATTAGGCCACAAACTTGTGCAAACTTCCACGTCAAAATCAAATTCTCCAGTCAAAAACCCTTACATCTATCATTATCAAAACTTTGGCCTCAGATGACAAAACCTACAGTACAAATACACACACTACAATTGTTTAGCTTCCTTAAATATAATAAGTTATCTTTACTTAGTTGTTATACTTACTAGGTTTTATTAAGTTACACAATTTGCTAATTTTAAGGCGAATAGAACAACATGCTGCAATGAGTAATTCTTTCTTAAAATATTCAAGTAGCTACAACAAAACCGATGACATTAATTCACCAGTGAGAGGCAGCAGTGCGCTAATGTGCAACAGGAACAAAACAACAGAAGAAGAAATAAGGACGGTGAGCATGCACAGCAAGCAAAGTTTTGAAGCTGCATTGAATTTGCTTAAACTAAGTAGAAAGACTGTTTACATTTCACCTCTGGACAAAGAATGATTGATTACTTCTACACAATAATAATAAGGTAAGTAAAAAAAAAAAAAAATAGTGTGTGGATGTATCTTTCTGTGTGCTGCTAATTTGAACTGACTAACATTTGCTCCTTGTCAGCACCCAGTGTCAGCTAACAGGAGCAACGATCTTTGCTATTCTGCTATTAGAACAAAACTATAGAAATACACAACTTGTGGCACATTTGGTAAAGGTAAAACTTTTAGAGACTTTTTTTTTTTTATTTCATTTCTCAAATTGAAAAATGTTTTACTAGTTAAAAATGAAAGCATGTAAATTCCGAGAAACAATTCAAGAACATGCAAGAAGTCGTCAATATGATCTTTATGTGCCACTTATAGTATTAATTGTTAACAGTAAATCTTTTGCAAAATTTCCTCTATAATTTTATAACACTGTGAGGCTTTGGCCACTTTTTAGGTTAAAGTCATTTTTCAGTTTACAAATGTATTTTCATCATTTTAATACAATCATAGTCATTGCGTAACCAGACTAAAAGGTTTAAACTGAATGAGCTCGTTATTTTGCAGTAATTAATTATTTGCTGTGTTAAAAACACCGAGTACTGTAACAGAAGAAATGCTGCCTTTGAATTGGTTTTATTACTGATGCCTCAAATAGAGATGTATAGAAAAATTATTTCTATTGTTTAAAAATGCAATATCAAGAAATGAATGGTGTCCTTGTTCTACAATTCACAACATTTAGTGGAACTTGAATTTTATATGAAGAATTATTTTTCATATTTAGGAAAAAAGCTTGTGTCAGCTGTCTTCTCTGAGCAGCGGTCTTGTGATTCACCGGGTCTCAGTATAATAAAGGTGAGAGATATTTCAACAGCAGTAAGAGCAGTTTTTGACTCAATCATGTGCTATGCTTTATTTGCAATTTCAAATAATTTATTGCAGTTCCAGATTTCCGTATTTGTAACTGTGTTTCTTTTCACATATCTAAGAGGACATTCACATCCTAGAACCCATAAAATGTATGATGCTACCTTAAATGTTAATAGTTTTATTATATTTATTAATAATATTAAAATAACAGCGCTTATTGACTTCAATGACTTCTTTATTGACACTTAGAAAAGATTTGACAGAACTACACACCCATCTGAGGCCTACCTGTTTTAATTCATGATCACCCCGGATAACTAACCTGTTAGTAACCTGTTCAACTAACCTGCTTGGTAATTCTCATAGTTAGTAACACCATTTTAGAAAAAAAATGCCTGTGTATTTGCTGGTATATTACTGAGATACCTTTATAAAGATTAATGTTGATTACATACCTAGTTCAATAAAAATGAAAAATGTGCCATTTAATCTCCCTCCTGTCAATCTATTCCATAAAAAACTGTGCATCTTCCTGACACGAATGAAGACATTTAACCCAAATCTCTGACACCCAAGAAACCATCAAATCAATCCATTTGAATGGAGCCGATTAATCTACTTTTTGGGCCAAACTGTTCAATGAATTGTAAGGAGCAGTTTCAGTTATATTTCCACTTGAACTCTGTTAGGCATGGACTGGTGAACTGTTCTTGATCCAGAACTCTTAGCTGAACACACTGAACGTGCTGTAGAAAGCCTAGATGGTAGTCACTGCTCAGGGTTGGTCGTTTGTTTTTGCCTAGCCACCAGTTTCTCTGCAGCTGGGCAACATGCTATTTGAGTTAAGTAAACTAGGTAATATTAAAATTAAAAGTAATATTTAATCTTTCGTAACGTGGGTGCTTTTTACATCAGGTTCGATATCTTAACTATTGCATTACTAAGGCAACGACTGACACATTTATGTTGCATTCAAAAGAGCTCTGTTGACAGCCCAACAGTGAAAAATTAAACCATATCCGTATTAGCACAGAATGGAATGGTTAAGCATTGAGAATTAAGAATGGTTTGGCCTGACAGTGGAAAAGAGGCTCAAATCTTGAAAGAGACGTAATTGCTATATGATCAAGTGTCTAAAATTTTGGGTAAATAGACATTCAGTTAAAGGACAGAAATTTATTTCACTGAAAATGTCTTTATTTGTGTTCTGAAAATAACTTAAAGTCATGGGTGAGTAAATGATGACATGAATTTCAAGTTTGGGTGAACTAACCCAATGTTATGGCAGTGTAGGCAAGACAGAAAACACTGAAAACTGATCATCCACATTTCCATGCTAATATTGTTTTTATTTGGTTTTATACAGGTGTCTGATGCTGATGCAGTCTGGGCACTAGTATCTGTTGGCTTGCTGACTATCACTGACGATGAAGTACTTCTCCAAATCTTGACCCAGTGTCTTCTGCCATCATTGTTCAGGGTAGTACTGCAAAGAATAGTCTCCAGGGTCTGCCTCCAACATTTGCTTCCCGACCACCATGTGCTACGTTTGCATCACTACATGTGGGTTACCCTGATACTGTGAAGAAAACCTACAATATGATGCTTGACTTGGGACAGAAAAAAAAAACATTGGCAACTTGTGTGGCCAACTCATTGCCGTATTTAAAATCATTGTACCGCTACCTCCATTGTTTAACATAACTAAAAGCAGATTGTTTTTGCTTTGTTTCAAAATTTTTGTAATACGAGTTAAAACTACATTGAAAAAAATATATCATCTTTAACTTTGAACTGTCACTACATTTGATTTAGGGTAATTATGTGTGTGAAGAATAGAACATTGTTGTCATGAATTTGTAATAGATTTTTGAAGTAATTAAGTTACTAGATTAATGGTAACTTTTTTTTTTAAAGGCAATTGGTCAAAACTAGATTTCTGTTCAAGTAAATACAACTTAGAAATTCCAAGTTGCAGGAAATGTTTCTTGATTTAGCTAAATTTAAATGAGTTGTTTGAAATACGTACATAGTATAATGTACTTAATTTAGTTGTTGAAAATAGTAATTCTGAGTTACACGTTTACAACACTTATAAATAAACCTTTGTTAGTACAAATTACTATTCTTATTTCACTTTACTTGTTTTTTTCAAGGCAATCGGTTTGCATGCTTTTTTTAAAATAAGGTTTACTCATTATAATTTACAGTGCAGACAAGCTCCCTGCCCAGTGCACACTAGTGAGATAAATTCAAAACACTGTAATTGTAATAAAGTACTGTAACTATACTGTACTACACTGTGTGATTCTTTCAGCTCTCTCTCCAGTGCTAGGATGCATTTTTAAAGCAGTCACCTGTGCTCCTGTTCATAATTTCCTGAGATGCTACTGAATGCTTGCTTATGGATAATTGTGTGTTATTTGAGTTCACACTGTGACAATAGAGTTAACTATTTGATGTGTTTGTGTTTTATGAATGAGACTTTGGAGAAATCATTAAAAAAAATTGTAATGTGTGTATATATGAATTATATATGAATATTATAGAATTTTATAATTTCTAAACTACAAAATTATTAAAACATTACATGATTGAAGTGTTTACTCATGGCCCATGGTCCATTGTTAATTTCAAATTTGGCCTTTGGATTTAACTATTAATGCATTAAGCCATTTTTCAATTTATGTTTTCTGGTGGACAAAACACTTAAACCTATACAAATGTTGTCTTTTTGGTTTATACTGTCCTTATCTTGGTGCCATTAGTTATATATGATGCTTACAAGAAAGCTGTGAATTGGTTGTTCCTGGTTGTTGTTTTACATGTGCACTTCTAAATAACATTGTAAGTTCATTGATTAGATATACTGCAGTGTAAATTAAATTTTACTCATCATATTTTCGTCAGCATTATGAAGATTATGAAATATTTGGGGATTTGGAGGAGCTAATTGTTATAACATGCAAGTTTTTCTTTCTTTTTGCTCCGAACAAAAAAAAAAAACGAAAAAAAAAACACTTAACTACAGCACTTAAGACATTTGACAAAATCACACACACAAATGGAAAAAAAAAAGATATTAAAAATGACAAGGCGCTTGACGTCACGTAGCTTCTCACGCGAGAAGGGGGGCGACGAAAGTGTCGCGCTTCTTATCACACGTCTTTGGTCACGGCAAGGTACGCGACGATTGACACGATGATTGCTTAGTTTGCAAATCAAATGCATAAACCACACCCCATACGCATCTGGCAGTATGATGAGGCTCGACGCACCGCACGCGTCAGCTCGCGCCTGGCTCCGCGTTTAAAAAAGATTTGTAAATTCAGTCTAATTGGCTTGCTAATTTCTCTTGGATTAAATGAACATTCAGCACATTCCACTTGTTCTTGAAATCCCAAATGCAATGTAACATGTAATACTTTAATAATTGACAAAGAAATACAGTTCTTTATTTATATAAAAATATAAACCTTTCCAGTGAAATTCAGTAATTAAGTTATTCTGAAAAAGTAGTAATACCATTATAATCTTGTCTACTGAATATGTATATATATATATATATATAATATATATATATATATATATTATATATATATAAATTGTCCCAAAACACACACACACACATACACATACACACACACACACACACACACACAACACACACACACACACACATGTTTGTTTCTGTGTAAAGTGTGTTCATCCATAGGTGTAATGGTTTTTTATTCTGTAGAAACTGTATATTCTATGTCCCTTCACCAACCCTACACCCTAACCCTAACCCTCACAGGAAACTTTGCGCATTTTTACTTTCTCAAAAAAACTCATTCTGTATGATTTATAAGTGTTTTGAAAAATGGGGACATGGGTTATGTCCTCATAAGTCACCCTCTCCTTGTAATACCTGTGTCATACCCATGTCATTTACAGAGTTGTGTCCTGATATGACACAAAAACATGCCCACACACACACACACACACACACACACCACACACACACACACACACACACACACATCCAATAGAAAAACATTCCTGAAATGCATATTCGCATGAGAGCTCATCACTGCGAGGCTGTGGTTCATCGATGGATCTGTGGTTGGTGACAGGGGCGCGCGCGCACAGACCCGCTTCGCCGCTCTCTAATCTGATCAGCGACACGGACAATATCCCGGAAACATTATATTCTACAGATTGCTGTTCTTTTTCTCGACTTAGCATGTTCCAGTCATGTGCTGTTTAGTGTGGAGCGCGTTCCGGTGACTGAAGCACCCCTCCAGTGAGAGATGATGGTTCACTCCCGCGCTGCAGGTTTCGCGGCATCGCCTCCTTTTATCTTCATCTCATCACGCGCTCACCGGAGAATCTGAGGCATTTCTCACCGAATCGCGCTGTGATGCGCCTGTAGCGGCGGCTCTCGGGGCTCTGACGTTAGTCGTCTGTTCCGGTGATGAAGGCTGACAGAGGACGCGTGTTCCGCGTGACACCGAGCGCGATTACGGAACATCGAGTGTCTGTTTTTGACTTGATTTGAGTCTCTACGCGTCTCTGGATCATCAGTCATTTCTCCGATGCTTTCATGGACTGTCATCTGTAAATACAGCTGCACTGTCTCATCTATGGTGACTAAGCCACGTTTACGTTTATATGGTCTTTGATCACACGTTACATATATTAAGATATTATAATACAGTTTATAGTGTTAAGACTTTTTTGGATTTAACCACCTAAGA
>NC_039244.1:552816-592816 GCF_003368295.1 Carassius auratus
GCGGAGCTGAACACCTGAAGTGGAAATGCTACATCCTGTGTTGGTAACATCCATCCGAGCGTGAGTCTGTAGAGTGTTCACAGTTAATGCCCAGGTGTGTGTCCAGACTCGTCCTCATCAAGCCAGCACAAACTCAGCGCTCCGGTCTGACGGGCAGGTCCAGAGAGCTGTGTCCGGTCAGGGCCAGGTTGGCTGCGGTCAGGGAAGGCCAGTGATGACGGGCCCTCGAGTGGTCTCTCCGGGCCCTTTCGTCTCAAGACGCCCGCTGCTGCCAGTAAGGAGCTCTGAAGCTGCTCCACCTTACAGCGCTGTGGCTTTTATTCTCCGGGGTCGGCTTGCCGCAGACGCTCCGCCTGACACAACACAGAGACAGAGGTTCAGACCCATTACACACACACATATAAACACACTTCCTGTTTATTTGCCTCTTTTGTGATGAATCACTTCTGTGTTCCTCAATTTAGAATCTGCTAAATGAAATAAATGTAAAAGTAATAAAATCAGAGCACACTTATAGACCCAGAACAGACTGGAAGATTTTAATATTACTAAAACCAGACAAAAAACCTTGAAGTAAAGTAAACATTTAATAAAATAAAACATTTAAAAAATGACTTTCAGGTAGTTGCCAAGACAACATTTCTCATTCCATTTAACTAAAACAGAAAGTGAAAAAAAAAAAATGAAAAAAAAAAAATATAAAAAATACTTAAATGACGAACAATTCAATTTATAATTAATTATACGATAATGTAATTTTTTTTAGTTTTATTAAATGAAAGTTTATAAAATTTAATATTTTTTTATTATACATTTAATAATAAATCATTATTATTATAGTGTTGATTAATATTTAGAATTATTTTATTTGAAAGTACAGAATTGAATATTTAATATTTTTATAAAACTAGTCTTTTTTAATAATTATAGTTTACTAAAAACAATGAATTAATTATATTTTATATATATCAAAATAGAGTCTATATATGAAAACTTATTTACTTTATATACAAATAAAAATTCGAAATGCAAAAAATAAATATAAAAAATAACGATTCTCAGTTGTGTCTCCAAAAGAAGATGAGCTGATGAACACTTTCACAACAAACAAACATGAGATGAGCAGCGCGTGGAGTCTCCAGACGGATCAGAGTGAAACAACATCCAGACACATGAGGGTGCTGAGAATAAACCCTGAGGGGTGTCACATCATCCTAAAACAGGCCTGACTCTGTCGAAGCAGAGAGTCCTGTGTAAAGCTGCACTTCCTTCCAGGACTCAGATCTGTTCTTTCCAGAGCTGCTGACCCCGTGAATCATTGATGCTTCATCAGCATGTTTCCACTGCACACACACACACACACACACACACACACGGACGCGGTGCTGCGGGGCTCCTGGAGGCCCCTGAGGGCCCGAGTGTGCCTGAGCAAAGCTGGAATAATTCATGCAGCCTGTGTGCTGGAAAGATGTGAGTCGAGATTAGAGTGTGTGTGTGTGTGTGTGTGGTGAGGGGTCATGACCCCTGAAGCACAGAGCTCGGCGTGACCGCCGCGGCTGGACCTCTGAGAGGTCACGGCTCATTCAGAACATGTTAGCATCAACAGTTATTCTCCTGTCTGTCGCCGAGAAGCAGCTGAACGATCTCTTCTCTACACAAATCTGACTTATGATTTTTTTATATTAAGATTTTTTGAAATAAGGGAAACATTCTTCTAATTCATCAGCATAACTGTTTACAGAGCATGAATATGTGATTATTCACAGCGGCTCGTCCATCAGAATTCAGAAGCGTGTCTGAGCTCTGATGAAGCAGTAAATTGAGACACAAACACACACGAGCAGTGATCAGACAAAAACGAGAAGTGTGTAAAGTTAGAAAAGACTCTGAGTCAGAACACATGACTTCCTCTTCCTGTGTGTGCGTATCTGGAGTCATTTGCACTCACACACTCATACACCACACACACACACACGCTCACTCACCGGAGGGTCTGCGCAGGAGTGTGGTGAGGCTGCAGGGGTGAGGTAGGTGAGGTGGAGGTGAGCAGGGTGAGGTCGGAGGGCAGCGCAGGTGTGTCAGTGTGGGAGGAGATCCTTGGCAGTGCTGTGTGGCGCTCAGGAGGTCGTTGAGGATCTGCAGGGATGGTGCTGATGTCCCGGCGAGGACGCCCGCTGCTGTCCTGACAGTTAGGGTGTAAAGTACCTGAGGGGTGAAGAGGTCGTGATGAGGTCACTGATTCTGGCTGCTGTGATTCTCACAAGGAAGCGATGTCTTACCTGAGAAGGTTCCTGAGAAAACTCCCGGTGAGTGATTGACGAGGCTCTCGATGACTGCGCCGGGTCTGCATCGCTGTCTGGGGCTCGGAGTGCCAGCCTGGACACACACACACACACACACATCAGGACAGGTCAAACACACCAGCATCACTGAACACTGGTCAGTCACAATCAAACTACTCTCCACTGTTCGTTTAGCATCACTGACACACTACTATAGTAGCTTGTTAATATTTCTAAATTAGAATTAGATCTACTTTATTTCTGGATGACCTTTAACCTTTATCATCTTGCAGGATTGTTTCTTTACTGCTCATTCTAATGCACTCCTGTCGTCTATTAAAGGTCCACTAGGGTTTAATAAAACATGAGTCGGTTCTATGGGCGTGTCTCACCTGAGTGCAGGGAGGAGCCTGGGCGGGGCTTTGAGGAGGGAGGGCGTGGCTAACAAGGTGTGAGTGAAGAGCAGGGGCAGGGCTTTGTGTACTGTGGGCGTGGTGAACATGAGGTGAGGGCGGGGCATTGTCTCTCTCAGTGACGTCTGGTGCCCGCTGATGAGAGTCTGAGGGGGTCTCACTGCTGACGGCCCCTGTAGGTGTCTGGTTAGGGCCCGCAGGACCCCTGGAGACGGACGGCTGAGACGCTAGCTGGAGCTGCACAAACATCATGTGATCGCCCACACGCAGGGCAAGGTCAGCGGGACCGTCCCGACAGGAAGTCACTGACCTGCACACAAAACCAGATGATTGACAGACGTTAATGTGGCAAATATGGTTCTTTCTTGACATTTTTATTTCTTGTTTTCGAACACAAATATCTACACACTCTTAAATCAAGATACATTTACAGGAGATGCAAATGACGTCAGAAAATGTCTTGTTTATTGGTTTATGCTTAAAACAAGAACATATATCTAACAGTGGGGCTGATTCAAAGAAGTGTTGGACACAAGATTATTCTTCTGACCCCACTGACACATTGCTTTGTGTTTTAAGCTAATTATTTTGATTCATTTTTTGTTACGCCATTCTGGATCTCCAGTAAATGTGTCTTGATTTAAGGATGTTTAGATATTTGTGCAGTAAAACAAGACTGAGGAAGAACATCATTTATTTGCTGTGTAAAGTCTAATGCAGTGTAAAATTATTATAAAATAACCGATTCGGGGAAAAAGCAGAAATACACATTAAATATAAACCTAAAATCGCCAGCAGGTGGCAGCAAACCACTGCAGGAGTAAATCACTGAATCATTTCCTCAACCCATTCGTTCAAACGCTGGATTGATTCAGTAATAAATCACCGTCGAGATGCAAAACCAGGAACTCGTGTCTAAAATGTCAATTAATATTAACTTCTTGTTCATTGGACGGTTTTATAAAACCAATATTTCATTTACAATCATGCTGATATTTGAAAACACTATTATTTGTGTGATACACTCTTAAAACCATTTAAACGATCATAGATGATATACATCACACCCCCTCAATCACAACCGAAACTGCGATGGAAAGCCTCTTTCAATATCCACTCGCTTCTCTTCCGTCTGTGAAACTGTGAACGATGATACAGATAAAAACAATGGTGTAAAGCACTGATGCAACACTGTAGAAGATGATACAATGTTGCCATTAGCGGGAAACCAGGTGACACTAAAGTATCCAGAGCGACTGATCACATCAGGAGCAGATAAACCAGCATCCCTGATTCAGAGTTAGATTTCACCACACGAGCACCGCGTCTCCTGGAGAGTTAAAGGCCGTCACAGGAGTCACACTCCTTCACACCAGAGACCTGCGAGCTGAAGCAGATGTAAAGGTCAGGTGTTGGTGTGCGGGGCTCTGATCTCAGTCAGTGGAGTGGGTGAAGACCAGCAGCAGGGCATTCTGGGAAACATGGTTCTCAGAAGCTGTGGGCTGGTGCTTAGTGCAATGCAGCTGATGCATCACGACAAACAGCAGAAGTGTGCTGAAGGACGGCAGAGAACGTGACACGCTTCACACAGCAGTTAGATAACATGAACTAACAATGAACAACACTTCTACAGCACGCTTTACACTTCATAACTCCTGATCTCAACACTTAATATAATATAAATCATCATATCAGAATGATTTCTGAAGATCATAAAACACAAACACAAGCATTTTACAATCGCATTAACATAGGTGTATTTAACGAATGAGTGTTGTTGTTTTTGTCTCCAGTTTCTAAGTTAAAGTCTTGCAGTCAAACCCACAGAGACGTCTTCAGACTCGAGGAGGTGTTCTGTGACCTGAATCCAGCGCGATCACAGAATTACATCACGACTGCGCGCCGAACAACGCTTTGTAGAAGGAAACACCAGCCTCCGATTACAAGAATCTGTGAGTGTGGCAATCAGCGCAGTACGTCATCATCACGTCTCAGTCAGAGTCCGGTTCAGAGCGGTTTACTGTACACCAGAGCGGAACTAAACACACGGCTGACTCACAGAAACACCTGCGAGACACACACACACACACACACCTCTAACACTAGCTGAGAAACTACTACTGTAATATCTTCTCATTCTGCTTCTCCAGTACACAAATCTGGTTTGAGAAGTTCGATTTGTGTGCTTGAAAGCGAGACAGAAACGTGTTTTGTGTTGTTCTGAATGAACCGGCCTCCGACAGACATCAAGTGAGTCATGTGATTAACCATCTGATTAAAGATTAGCAAATATCAAAACAAATGCATGAATCATTTACAGTAAGAGCCGTGACCTGCTGAAGAGCACACGTCATGATGTCACGCAGACTGTAGACCGCTGCTTTATGATGACGAGTGTGTTTCATCAAACACGTTCACCGAATAATCCAGGCTTATGTCAGAGAGTCGGAGTTATTGTGTTCATCTGGTGCAGAATAAGTCAGAACAACTGAGATAAGCCTGGCTTACTTGGTACTTTGTTTGATGAAACCGCCCCCAGATCGAAGAGTGAACACGTTAAACCTGCTTCATTCAGAAAACATCCGAGACGGAGAAAAACAAAGCTCCTGAAGCACCACTCACTCAACACACACACACACACACACACACACACTCGGCTGCTCTAACACACTTCACAGGAGGATTTCCAGACTAAAAATACCTGCAGCATCACAAACCACATCTAACAACAGAGAACTGCAAAACCCTGCATTACTGCACCAACGCATGGCATCGGTGTGAACGTGTGCGACACTAAACTACAGCAACAAAACACCGAGCTGGGGGTGCTTTCTGACACACACAAACACAGGTGAATCTCACCAAACACACCCAGCTCAGCAGTGATGTCACCCATCAACCAGGAGCAATAAACACTGCAATACATCCATTATTAATAGTCATTTTAGATTTCATGGGGACTTTAAGGTTCCTCACAGAGCAGAAACCAGCGCCGGATGAGCTGCGTGAGATTCAGTCGCTTATAATAAGAGTCTGTTCTAGGAAATCATCTATCATTCCTCCTGAGTCTAACCACACACACACACACACACACACACATCAAACAGCTCAGCACTGCCTAAATGACGCACAGACCTGCTGATGGGGCACACACACACACACACATGTGGTTTCACAGATGTAGGTGCCTCATGCAGGGGCTAAAACTTAAAAATAGAAACCGTTCTGCTTATCTAGTTTAGTTTGAGTAGGTTAATGATCTGTGAAGCATCAAAAGTCACGTTTACAGCACGCACACAGATTTCAATCGGCTCGTCGCCAAAAGAGCAGCTGCTGACATTTGCTTACATGCAAATCCATCGTAACGCAGAAAAACATTCATAAAAAGCACTGACCCCTTCCTGTCGTTTACCCAGAAGCCCCCACCACTTATTCTGAATGAGTGCGTTTGCATTTTTACACGCGTGTGGGCGTCTTTTGCTAGTTATATTCGCAGCGGCTGGTGGGAAACGCGCACTCATTAGAATAGTGACTGTGTGAGTTCTTGTGAATGAGTAGAAGAGGAAGTGTGCGACCGCAGCGAGAGCTTCACCTGAGCGTCTGAGAGCGTCTCCAGCGCCTGCACGACCGACTGCTCCGAGCGGCTCGACTGCGACTGCAAACACAACACATTCAGTCAGATCACACTCATCATCATCATCAGCTCTTCAGATGTAGAGAAGAGGAAGAGTCTGCTACCATGAGTCCGGCTTCGACCGAGGGCACCAGCGTCAGTCTGCTTCCGTCAGACACACCGAAGTCCAGCAGCTTTCCTGAGATCAACCTCCTGCGGACACACAACACACTCACTCAGATCTCCCATCATGCATCTCTCCAGCATTCACCAGATGGTTTCAGTTCAGTGTGCTTTGCCCTTCTGAACAAACGTTACTGAGATCTGATGGTGTGATTATAATAATATTGAATCGCTGAAATATATCTAATAACCATTTATAAACTGCACTTTAGCTTCCTCATTTCAGCAATTCATATTTTAGTAACATTATTAAGGATTTGACTGCACACACTGTAAGATGTGAAGAAGATCTGAACCGAACTGCAGGGGAAACGGATGAACTTTGTGTTTTGTTTCATTTTTTTGAGACTAAGTAAAGAAAATGCAAGGAATAAACAGAAGGGACACTTTAACACTACAGTCAAGGGTTTCTGAACAGTGTGTTTTTTAATGAATTCTCTTCTGCTCACCAAGCCTGCGTTTATTTGATCAGAAATACAGCAGTAAAATAGTGATATATTATTATAATTTAAAGCATCTGTTTTCTGTGTGAATCTGTGTTAAAGTGTAATATATTTCTGTGATGCTCCGCTGTATTTTCAGCATCATTCCTCCAGTCTTCAGTGTCACATGATCTTCAGAAATCAGAATAATATGATGTATTTTTATACTTATTATATTGAAAACAACAAAGTAGGTTTCGTTGATGACTAGAAAGTTCTGAAGAACTGCATTTATCTGAAATAGAAATCTTTTGACTGGTAATGTAAGGTTATGTTAATAAACCCGGTGATCTGTTTTATCATCAGTCTTGATGTGCATTACTTTTCAATGCATTTTACACAAACAAACAGCTTTAGGATAATTTAGCTCGAATGCGAACACAGAAAATAACCTTAGATCACAAATACTTGAGAATCAAATTGAGTTTAAGTTTAAAACCAAACCAAATATCTGCAAATAGGCTCAAAAAACAACTCAAAAGGAAAACCAGTTTGATGTTCGCTCCTGGTTTTAAGCATAAACTCACTTTTCTAGCGTTTATCAGAAAACCAGACCTTGTGAATCTCAAATAAATGTATCTTGATTTAATTTTTTTTTATTTTATATCTGCTCTGGAAAAACAAACACTGCAAGAATCTTTTTATTGTTTTATTATTATATTTATTTATTTTTTATTTTTTGCAGTGCATGCAACACTTCATGTTTAATTTAAGTCTGTCTGATCGGATTTAAAAACCTTCTAAGGCCTTAATTTGAAGCGAATTAAAACCCGCGCTTTTCTTCATCTAGACCCGATGTTTTGATCAGATCACTCACAGACCGCAAGCAAAAACGGATCCGAGCGCGACCAGATCCCGTTATTAGGAACCGAGAAGCGGAGCTGGATCTCCCGGAGCCCGGGCTCGGACTCACGTGTCTCGGTGCAGCAGCAGCAGTCTCTCTCCGGGAACCCGGAGCTTCTCGGACAGCCTCCTCTTCAGCCCCTGCACGGTCTCGTCCCGCGGAACCGACAGCTCGAAGCGCGTTCCTGTTGTGGAGCTGATCGATAAGGTCATGGACGCGTCTCCGTTCAGGAGCTCCGGACACCGGGACCGCGATCCGTGACTGCTGCAGCTCCGCTCCATCAGATAATCCCGAGCGGGTGACGGTGTGTGCCGAACCGCTGCTCCTGCTCACCGTTACGAGAGTGATAATCCTTCCGCGACCGGAGAAATATCCGCTCGGTCCTCTGAGGTAAATCCACAAACAATAACGGCCGTCGATCTGGACAGAAACTCGGCGAAATATCAATATCAGAAGGCCTTTAGGATACGGATATATGTATAATGAATGTTACTTATTTATTTATTTTAAATGTCCGGGGTTTTATTTATTTATGATAAATTTTGCCTCGACTCTTTAAGCCTCTCTCGCTCTTCTGTGCAGCGCAACTGCTGTGTCTGCATTTGTTGAGAGGTCCCAGCGGTGAGATCCCGCCCACCGCCACAAACAACCAATGGCGTCAGCAGATACGCTTGCGTTCATCGTGTCAGCCAATCAGCTGTCAGCCCGTAACACCCACATACACATAGGCAGTGCCAAGCATTGTTGACATGACTAATCAGAGAAGCGCAGAGAGAACA
Source organism: Carassius auratus (assembly GCF_003368295.1). NCBI lineage: Eukaryota > Metazoa > Chordata > Actinopteri > Cypriniformes > Cyprinidae > Carassius > Carassius auratus. The sequence goes on from NC_039244.1 coordinate 561,413, forward strand.
GCCACGCCCCTTCCCACTGCGATCATTCATAACAACTGAGAGCAAAGCGTTCTATTAAATCATTCATTATATTTATTTATTTTATTTATTTTGCATCTAGCTTTCCTGAAATGACAATTTAATAAAAGTGAAACATAATAAAAGTATTACACATATTTAGGAAAACTTCACTTGCACAAAGCCAAGGCTATATTGATTGTATTGGTTTTTGTGCAAGTGACTTTTAGAAAAAAATATTTATTTAAGTAGCTTATGGCTTTTTAGGCAAAAAAACAACTATGATTTATTAATTTATTTAATTGTGTGCAGTTATTAATTAATTATTTGTCCAGGATAAAATGCAATATAACACAGTAGTAAAGAAAAACTGATAATAACATTAAAATATAATACATCACAGTAACAAAATATAAAAGTTTAAACGAATGTTTATAAATGATGGGAAATGAAGTCTCTGAGGTCAGGAAGAGTTCTGTTATCAGTTATTATTAATATTTTCATTGTTATCTGGGTGTTGGACTGTATTGTTCGGCTCAGTTCTGATGTAGTGAATGATAGGACGTTCTGTCAGGCTTTGAGCTCATGATCAGGGTGTTTTCTTATCTGATCTGTGATGAATCAGGACAGCTCATCATCTTCATCATCTTCATCTTCATCACAGGTGTGTCAGAGTGACTCAACACATCCAACGCTCACTTCCTGCTTTTCCAAGCGCTGTAGTGTTCAGGAATTTCTGAAGGTTTGCTGAAGTTATTAATCATCATCTGGGGTTCATATCTCTGGGAGTGTGATGATGTTGTGGGAGGAGCTTTGTGCTCCGGAGGAATGTCGAGCAGTTGTGAAATTCCCAGCCCTGTTCCTGAAGCAGAACATTCCGATACCATGATGCGTGTTGTTTTCTGATTGCTGTACAGTATCTGTGCAGGGCTCTCTTATGTAAAGGTTACAGTAATATGAGCTACTCAGGGGTTAGTCAGTGTTTGTTAAACACATTAGACACCGTACGGACCAGAAGTAAACACGTTTCCTCATCCATCACTCAAACCCAGCGCACAAATATACAGGTAGGTTCAAGGGATGTTTAAGTTACGTTTAAGTTACAAAAACATTCTCTGAATGTTCAAATGTAAAGAGAATGTACATTTTCAAATGTTCAGTGAACGTTCTAAAAAAAGTAACATTTAAAAGATGTTACATGAATGTCCTGCTAAAACGTTTCTAGATATAAGTAACATTCTGTGCTCTAGAACATTAATAAAGACCAATGAAGTTTCTGCTGGAAGAATGTTTGTTTATAACCTTCCTGATCACTTCCTGTGAACACAAACAGAGCATTTTTAAAGATTCTTCATGAGATCATAAGAACTGAATCAGTCACTTATTGAAAAAAAAAACATCACAGATGAACAGAAAGCTCAGAAGAACAGCATAAAAAAATTAAATACTGTCATTTTCGATCATTTTCAATGCTATTTTGGTTTTTCCGCTACTAAATTGCACTTTTAACTCAATGTTACTTGCCATTTATTTGTAACTGTCTGTGATATCTACTAGCAATTTCTGAGCAAGAATAGTTTCAACCTTTTTCAGTATTTCTTTTGATGCTGACTTGCATTGAAAACGTTCAGTGTGCTCAATTAAAATATATGGACTGAATATGTTGAATAATCAACTGAACATTTTCAATGCAACATTCAATATGAAACGTTGAGACCACCAACATCTCTTACAGTGGACAGAAATAATACTTTTATTGGTGTTTTGTCCTACTGTTGCATGTAGATGTTGAATCCCGGGTCTGTTCCTCTGCGCTGTGACTGATGAGAGGATTGTTCAGACGTGTGTTCGCTGGAATGTGACTGTGATTCTGTGGAGGAGCTGGTGACGTCGGAGCAGGATCCACTGTATTCCCATCGCAGGACTGAAATAGCTCCTTCCTGCCACTGCGTCACTGTATCCCAGCCCACATCCGCCTCTTCATCCTCATCCTCCTCATCCTCACACAGCGACTCTCAGCTCTCTGAAACACTAACAGGGCTTTACATGTTAAAACCTCGTTCTGATTAATAAGCCTCTGAGAACCAGTGAGTGAAGAGTGAACGGAGCTGTGTGTGTTCAGGAATCATCTGAAGTGGATCTTCTGAGGTCACATGATCATCAGGAGTCTGCAGGAGAAACAGAAAACACAGTAAATCATCAGGATTCTCACACACATGACGTTTATAAGGAACATTGTGCTTATGTTTACGCTTAACTAAAATATCTTAGATCCTGTCATATAAGCTAAGTAAAAACTGTGAAATATTATTATTATGTCTTCTTAAAGTGTAATGTATTTCAGTGTACATGATCTTCAGAATAATATGATGATTTACTGCTCAAGAAACATTTCTGATTATTATCAGTTGAAAACATTAATATTTTTGTGAAAACTTTGATGCATTTTATTTTTCAGGATTCACAGATGAATAAAAAAAGTTCAAAAGAACAGCATTTATTTGACAGAGAAATCTTTTATAACATTATGTCTTTACTGATATACAATTGAATGCGTCCTTGATGAACAAAAGTGTTGCATCTGGGGTCAGAGGTCAGTTCTGCAGGTTCTGTGTATATACACGGCTCTTACTCTCAGAACCCGTTTCACATCCGTGCATGCAGAGGCCTGATCTCTTTCACTTCCTGTCTGCTCTGTGCTGTCAGTGACAGGAGCGAGAGAAGCAGTTCAGAGCTTCAGATGTCAGAGCAGTCGAACACAGCCAGGCCTCAGTGAGAACGAGCAGGAAGCCGCTGCGGCCCACGGTTACGAAGGCTTCCAGTAATGAGTCTGATCTGATACAGGTCAAGGGTCACACATTCAGTGAGGCTCTTCATAAACATCACTGATGATGAGCTGATCTTCATCATGATGTTCTCAGACAGCTGTTCAACGGTAATCTGATCATATTTTGACCTTTGGATTGCAGCCAATCTTGAAAATGGGTTGTTCAAAAGCCAAAATTATTCTGAATTCGGATTAGATTACAAAATCCAATCTTGGTTTTGATCCGGATTAAATCCTCAGTTTGTCTTGTTCAAAACGTTTTAGTAAGATTGGGATACTTTTGATTAATAAACACAAAAAACATGGATTATTCTGATCCCTGCAGAAGGGTGGATTTCAGGAGCAAACATGTCATAAACTTTCAAACTGGTCCAGTGCGGTTCATGAGCAAATGCTTGTATGAATACAATGCAAAATTTTTCTGAGAGAATGCAAAAGCAATGCCATTTTTCTCTCCATCTCAAATTTTTCTCCATCAGCATGTTCTTTTAGGGACTGTGATTCAATTCAGTTTGGGTTACTTAATCCTGGAGAGCAAAACATGGGATTTCCAGATTATTCTGATCTAGATAGAGTTTCTGCATCACGTCAGATCTGAAGGGAAGCAGCGACACCGTGTGTCCGTCAGGAGAACTACAGCTCTGACGCCACCGGGGAATGAAGTGGACTAGCAAAACAAACATTTACATGATTTTATTTCAGCTAGTTATAAATATTCATCTGTCAGCAAATGTTTGTGTTAGCCAAACCCCTTTAACCTATATTTGAAATATAGTCTTACTGAGATTTTTAAATTATATTTCACGTTCACTGACATCAGCGAATGGTCACGAAATGCAGCCTAACAAATAAAATATTTATATTTTTAAATAATTTAAATGTAAAATTTGAATTTAATGTTTGTTTGATAGACTTAATTATAGATTACATTAAAATGTTTCTGTATATTATTTTTGACTATTTTATTCCTTTAAATTTGGCATTCTTATAATTTTATAAATTTTATTTTACATTTTTATGATTTAATAGCAAATAAGCACCTTATTCTGATTGATTTTATTCTTAAATAACTTATTTTAATATGACATTTGTATGACATTAAAATAATTAGCTTTCCATCATCACCCCTGATCTGGGAAAGTGACACAAGCGTCTGTCTTCCACAAACACTCGATCAATATTTGTGATGTGAGGATCGATCAGCTCTGCCACAGAAACACTGATGATCTGGAGATCTGTCACCTTCATGAGCACAGGCCTGTGTGTGTGTGTGTGTGGGGGGGGGGGGGGGGGGGGGGGGAGAGCAGGGTGTGTGTGTGTGTGTGTGTGTGTGTGTGAGAGAGAGTGATAGAGTGTGTGTGTGTGTGTGTGTGTGTGTGAGAGAGAGAGAGAGAGAGAGAGAGAGAGAGAGAGAGAGAGAGAGAGTGTGTGTGTGTGTGTGTGTGTGTGAGAGAGAGAGTGTGTGAGTGTGAGAGAGATCATGACGTCACGAGGCAGTGTGGCTCAGACCCGGTTCGGGTTTTGCTCTGGTTTTGTGAATCAGTGGTTTCTGCAGTGAAGCACCACCCTCCTCCTCCTCTTCATCCTGCTCCTCTTCCTCCTGCTCTCTGACGCACATGAGGAGAATCCCAGCGCGCGCGTCACCCGCGCCAGTGGGCGTGGCTTCACTCCGCTTCATTCATAAACTCCGGCTGCCATCGGATGAAATGTAACGCGCTGCTGGAGCGTCGTGCCATTGGCGAGCGCTTATAACGCGTCCCTCGTTCGGACAGCATGAATTACACATAGGTGAGTGATGCCCCGCGTGCACGCGCGCTGTTTAGCGACGCTCGTCCTGTCTGCCTGCGTTTAACGCGTTTTGTTGGAAATGCAGCGCGTGTGAAGCATGGCGTCGCGTTCTGCATGCGTCTGGCGTTAATCAATAAACAAACAAATGAACGCGTTTTTGGTTGCGCGATGATGGAAATCTGCCGCGTCGCGTCCGGACTGTGATGGCGCGTCGCGTCGAACTCGAGATGTGATGTCAAGCCTCTGGATTAAAACATGAATAATGACGTCAGTCAGCAGCGCGTCGCGTCAGTGCGCAACAAAAGACGGTTGTGTGAGTCTTTATATGATTTATGTAACGCGCGACATACATTCACATGTAAAGAGCGCATGAAACAAGCATCTCTCTCTCTCTCTCTCTCTCTCTCTCTCACACACACACACACACACACACACACACACTCTCTCTCTCTCTCTTCAGACCCTGATCATTTATTCTGCTTAAAGACTTTAATTATTCCATTTAACCGGCTAGTGGTTCATTCTGAGTTTATTAATGTCCAGCAAATATATAAGTGTGTGTGTGTGTGTGTGTGTGTGTATACATACACACATTTGCATGTTGAGATTATGATTCAATGTTTTAAAATATTACATTGTGTTGGTAATCTTACAAATTACAAGTTACCCTATTTAAAATGTAAAACAAAGTGTAACTATTTCAGTTACTTCATCAAAGCAATTTAACTGAATACATTTGATTACTTTCTAAATTATAATTTAAATCATTTAAAGATAATCGTGTAAAGCAGTATTCTTTATCGAAAACTCCTGAAACATCGGTGTCTCATATTTTAGAGCAGTCAATGCAATTTATGAAAGAAATCAATTCAATCTGTGTGTGGGTGTGTGAAGAATTCAGATGTGACCCGCTTTGTAATCATTAACATTTTCATATGTAACTATAATTTAATTAAAAATGTTTTTTTTCCATTAATTAAAGTAATTAAATGAAGTAATTCCGTTACATGTAACTAGTTACTCCCCGACACTGTAAATATATATATATATATATATAAAGGTTATATAAGATCTCCTCCATGAATAGCTCACTCGAGCGCTGTGTGTGTTCTGTGTGCAGCTGCAGTGCTTGTAGACTCTGCTGTCCTACTTTCTGCAGTTATCAGCACCACAGCATCCTCCATCAATCCCATAATGCCCCAGTGACATCAGCGGGCATCTCTGGCTCTGCTTTCTGTGTGTGTGTGTGTGTGTGTGTGTGTGTGTGTGCTCAGTTTCCCAGCATCACTCATGCACAGGAAGCACAGAGTCGCTGGTTAATGGTCAGTGTGTGTGCGGTCAGGGAGTTAAACAGCTGTAATGAATGCTGAATCAAGCACAGCAGGACTGTTTATGGCTTCTAGTTCACTGAACGTGTGTGTGTGTGTGTGTGCGCATCATCGGTCCTACCGGAGTGTGTCTCGGTCCAGTGCGTCTCGGCCCGTTTCTCTGCAGGACACGCGTCACATGACCATCTGTGTCATACAAGTGTAATCAAACATAACATTCATTAACATTTGCGTGACCTGCATAAACTCAACTGTGTGTGTCAGTAATAACAGAGATCTTAAACTGTACTTGAAATAAAATATATTATAATAGATGAAATACTTGTTATTTCAGCTAGCTGCCAAGGCATTTTCATTGAATTTATTCATTTTAATTTAATTTAAGTAATAAATTCAGACATTATTAAATAAAAATGAGAGCACATCATATTTTAAAACAACTTTATATAACATTCACAGGGGATCTGTCTCTAGTAGTCTAGAGCTGTAGAGGTCATCTCTAGGTGCTGATCCACCATCAGATCTGGATCCAGGTTCAAGAGATGGATCTTTAATCTACATTTAAATTGACAGATTGTGTCTGCCTCCTGAATAACACACGTTGTTTTATTAGATGATTTAACAAGTTTATACAATTCTTCCTCTCTGTACTGTAGCTGACGGCTGAATGGTTGCAATTTTATCTCTAATAGAATCGATTTTAGAAGTAAAGTAGTTCATAAAGTCATTACTGCTGTGGTGTTGGGAAATGTCAACACTTGTTGATGCTTTATTTTTCGTAATTTTAGCCACTGTATTGAATAAATACCTGGGGTTATGTTTGTTTTCTTCTAAAAGAGAAGAAAAGTAATCAGATCTAGCAGTTTTTAATGCTTTTCTCTAGGATAGCTTACTTTCCTTCCAAGCAATACGAAATACCTCTAGTTTTGTTTTCCTCCAGCTGCGCTCCATTTTTCGGGCTGCTCACTTTAGGGTGCGAGTATGCTCATTATACCATGGTGTCAAACTGGTTTCCTTAACCTTCCTTAAGCGTAAAGGAGCAACTGTATTTAAAGTGCTAGAAAGAGAGGCCATAGTTTCTTGAAAACATCACATTTTTCTGAGCTGTTGGATTTGCTGAGGAATTGAGATATATCAGAAGGATTACTTGCAAAGCAGTCTTTTTCGGTAGAAGTGATGGTTCTACCATATTTGTAAAGATGTGTTCTGATCCAGATGGACGGTCGTTCTGCAGTGATTGTGCTCATGTTGCTGAGTCAGCGCTCCGGGGTCCTGATGATGGACGAGCGTCTGTCCGTCTGAATGCCTGTCATTTTCTCTTGTGTTTCTCACAGGCGTCTCACACAAGCTTTTGGACCATGAGTGATGAGTCTCCATTACAGACGCGCCTCACCACTGTGAGTACAACCAACACACACACACTTTTTTTTTTCGGGTGTATATTTTGTCACTTCAGTTAAAGCAAAAACTAAACTAAAATATAAAAGAAGCAGGATTTATAATATGATTCTGTTCCAGCAGCTGAACTCATGCATTATGTTTGTCTGGTGTCTTTTATGCAGCTGGCAGGTGAGAAAATGTTGCCGTAATTGAACTGCAAAAAAAAAAAAATTCTTCCAAAATAACCAAATTGATGATTTGAAATAGGTCTTCATTTCCTTTGTATAAATGAATGGGAAACTTTGGTAAAGGAGCCGCTGTTTTTGTAGTTTTCATGCAGAACACCAGCGTGAGAGACTGCAGACGAAGTGTTTTTCGGTCTTCTGGCATCTCTCTGCTGAAAGTCTGTGCTGTTTGGAGACACACTGAAGCTTAGTGAGAGGAAATCTGTTTCCAAATTAATTTGCTGCAGACGATAAAAACATGAACAGCTTGTGTTAATGGGTGTGTTCACAATCACGTCACCCGAGGATTCAGTGTGTCTGGTACACGACATCCACCATCAGCTAAACCTGTGACAGACATAGAAATCAATCAAATACATCTTTAAAAATCATTTGTAGAACTATGATGCTCTGAAATATCCAATATATATATATATTACAGGCATAAGTCAGTGGTGTTTCACCTGCGTTAGGTGAGGAAGCTCCTCAGGTGAGGGTGGGGCCACAGGGAGACGGTTGCCATGGAGACACAGACGGACAGATTCACCTGAATGAGGGAAACCCCTCACAGGATTCAGTTTGTGTCTCAGTGCTGCACACTAATTAGTTTACATGGAGCACAGATGGAAAATCTCCATAAGCACATGCACTTAATGTTTGTCTGCTTCACACACACACACACACACACACACACACACACACACACACACACACACACACGAGGAGCTGCAGTAAATGCGTCGTGGCTCAAGGCTTTATTCCATCTCTAATTTTAGTGCTCATGTCCTCGTTTCTCATTCAGAGAAGCAGAAACTGAACTGAAGATCTGCCAGAGTTTTGATTATGTTGAAACTCGTTCCTACAGTCAGCTCAGCACTAATTAATCAATCATCTCTCTGAATTAATTGTTTTATATCCAGCGCTGCTTAGAGACTCGAGTGACTGCAGTATGTACGCACGCATCAATAATGCCTCTGATATTTGATAAGGATCCTACGGTAAATCAGTGCAGTCCTTTTTTTTTTTTTTTTAAGTCAACTATTTTTAATGATTAATTATAAAACTTTTTACAAATTGTCTGTACCACGGTGTATGAAATGTTGCATATAAATAAATAAACGTACCTAGTAAACACAAGTTTAAGGGATCATTCAGCCAGAAATGATCAATCTGTCATCATTCAAACCTGTGTTTCCAACAACAGAAGTAATGTTAAGTAATATATGTTTGGGTGAAGCTATTCCTTTAATCAATTCACAGCATTAGTCGCATAATTATGGTTGATTTATAATAAATAGGAAAACAACACTGTTAATGTTGCAAAATTAATCAGTTATGAAACCAGTTTAATTCAATGTGTTCTGTATTTTTGTGTTTACTGTTTTCAATGTAAACCTTAATAATTGTATGTGGTTATTATGGACACACTGTGATGTTTACATTCATGCATCTGGCAGCGATTTGCACTGAATTCAAGTCAGTCCTTACTGTCCATGTGGAATCAAACCTATGACGTTTGTGTTGCGAGCGCTGTGGTCCACTGAGCTACAGGAAGGCTGGAGATGGAGTTGATAGTCTGTTGTGGTTCACTGATGACATGCACAGTATTTTGAAACAGATATCTCGGTTTGAAATGCATTCCAGGACATGCCGCTGGCGTCTGGCTCTCAGGAAAACTACATCACGCTGCTGGTGCTTCTGTGTGTGTTCGCCGGCGGGACGCTGGTCCTCCTGTCCATCCTGCTGGTCTTCTGTCATCGCTGCTGTCGAGGAGAGCGACGCTACTCCAGGTGAAGAACATTCACGCCTCCAAACCTCCAGAAACAGTGTTCATTCCATCACTCTCACCCTCAGAAACGACTCAAAACACTGGAGTAGACAAACCGGTTTATCACCACATATAGTGTGTGTGTGTGTTTACAAGCTAAACAAATCAACAGGTCTCATGATCTTGGTGTGATTTGTGTTTGTTTGGTGTTCAGAGCCAGTGATGACCTGGAGAAAACCAACACCACATACATAGAGGAGAGTCAGCCGACACAAGGTGAACGTGAGAACAGAGTTATACACAAACACAGCAGGCCAAGCCTTCAACCAAAGACTACTTAAGACCGTTTGATTACGAGATTTAAACTTTGATCAGTTTTATTAAGAGATTTTTAAATGTTGATCAGTTTTATTGATTAAAAGATTTTTAAACATCAGTCAGTTTTGTTCGATTTACATTTATAATTTTGTTAGATTGAGAGATTTCTAAATGTTGATCGTTTTGTTCTCAAATGTTGATCATTTCATTCGATTGCGAGATTTCTAAATGTTAATCGTTTCATTCGATTGCGAGATTTCTAAATGTTGATCATTTCATTCAAGTGCGCGATTTCTAAATGTTGATCGTTTTGTTCGATTGCGAGATTTCTAAATGTTGATCGTTTTGTTCGATTGCGAGATTTCTAAATGTTGATAGTTTCGTTCATTTACGAGATTTCTAAATGTTGATAGTTTCGTTCATTTACGAGATTTCTAAAATGTTGACCGTTTCGTTCTATTCCGAGATTTCTAAATGTTGACCGTTTCTTTCGATTCCGAGATTTCTAAATGTTGACCGTTTCTTTCGTTCAATGTTGATCGATTCATTCGATTGCGAAATTTTTTTAATTTAAACGATTCGTTCGATTACAAGATTTCTAAATGTTTTCGTTTTGTTCGATTTCGAGATTTCTAAATGTTGATCGTTTCGTTCGATTTCGAGATTTCTAAATGTTGACCGTTTCGTTCAATTCCGAGATTTCTAAATGTTGACCGTTTCTTTCGTTTGTGAGATTTCTAAATGTTGACCGTTTCGTTCTATTCCGAGATTTCTAAATGTTGACTGTTTCATTCGATTGCGGGATTTCTAAATGTTAAACGATTCGTTCGATTGCAAGATTTCTAAACGTTGATCGTTTCGGTTGAGTGAGATTTCTAAACGTTGACAGTTTCTTTCGTTTGCGAGATTTCTAAATGTTGACCGTTTCATTCTATTCCTAGATTTCTAAATGTTGACTTTTTCGTTCTATTCCTAGATTTCTAAATGTTGACCGTTTCATTCGATTGCGAGATTTCTAAATGTTAAACGATTCGTTTGATTGCAAGATTTCTACACTTTGATCGATTCGTTCAATTTAGAGACTTCTAAACGTTGATCGTTTCGTTAGATTGAGAGATTTCTAAACGTTGATCGTTTCGTTCGTTTGAGAGATTTCTATACGTTGATAGTTTCGTTCGATTGAGAGATTTCTAAATGTTGATTGTTTCTTTCGTTTGCAAGATTTCTAAATGTTGACAGTTTCTTCCGTTTTTCGAGATTTCTAAATGTTGATCGTTCCGTTCGATTGAGAGATTTATATTTATAAAGAGAAACAAATGTGCATCACTGATGTTTCTCTGTTTTCCTCAGATGTCACTATCAGACTCGAGAGCGGCGAGTCGCTGTCCTCTTCCAGCTGTCATGGCGATACGGACGTGGATCACTTCCTGTCTGCGTCGGTCACTGGAAGACGAGTCTCTTTCAATGAGGCCGCAATCTACGAGCAGAGTGCCAAAGACCAGGAGACAGGTCGAAGGTCAGACTCACACACATACATACACACACACATAAAGGTCAAGGGTCAAGAGCCTCCACACCCTTGATTAAGAGATATAATTTTGGTGTTTTGTTTGATTCACTGAATTAAATATTGGTTACTCGTTTTTTTCTACTATGAGATTTAGTTTTAATTGTCAGTCAGTTTTGGTCGTTTAAAAAATGTAAATAACAGTTGGTCATTTTTTCGATTACAACATTTAAATGTTGGTTGAATTAGTTCAATTAAGAGATTACATTTTTGGATCTTTTAGTTTTTGATTAATAGAGTTAAACATTGGTTGGTTATGTTACTGTCCACTTCCATCTGTCTGTCAGAGATTCATGTGAAGTTCATGTTTCAAGAAAGGAAATGTAATAACTGAATATTGAGAAGACTTTGACTTGGTCTGGATCATGATAGGCTGTAACGGTCTCTCAGGTACACACTGACGGAGGGAGACTTTCATCACCTGAAGAAAGCTCGTCTGACGCACCTGCACATGCAGCCGCCGGCGATGAAGATCCTCACCATCCTGGAGTGTGATTCACCAGAGAACAGCGTGATGCTCACCGAACAGCCCTCACAACACCCATCCCTCTCAATATTTCAGGTAACATGCGTCATGCTGCTTTAATATCTCTCCAACATCACCTCACACATGAAGAGCATCAGCAGTGTGTTTATTTCTGTCGTATGCACTGCAGAAAACATTAAAAATGCACTAGTGAGCTATCTATCCACACATCTCGCAATACAGGCTTTTGTGAAGTGAGATGTGAGTGAACTTCTTATATTATACAAACAACTAAACTAACTCCTACTGGGCTTAATGATCAGCAGACACACAAAAACTTTCTGTTCAGTCACGTTTCCTGAACAGAAAGTGTTTCAGCAGATTACAGCAGCACTTTTGGGCTCCATGTAGATGAATTATCATTTGGATGTAAATGCGACTCTCTTTCTCATGTAAACTAAATGAAGTTCATCATAACTCTTACTGACTCACTCCTGATTCATTTTCTGCAAAGAGCTGCAGTTCAGTTATGCAACACGTTATGCTGTCAGTGTGTCTGACTCACAGCTTCTGAAACGGCTTTCTATTGACAATAAAAAATAATAACATTATAAATAATTATAATAATTAATCAACCTGTTAGAACATGTCAGCCAATCAAAATGAAGAATTCAAATGAGAAATATGTTGCATTGGCAGCTAATACTAATTAAATTATTTCAAGTCATGAACATGTTTTTTTTATGGTTATTGTTATTAATAACCATGTGCTGGACTGAAGAAGGAACCTTGTAAGCTGCTAAGTTAAGGCTGTCATACTCTTAATGAGCATAATTATTAAGTAAAATAAAGTATTTTCAATTAGGCTGAACCTTTTGATATTCCACAGATTTTTTAGTGATTTGTCACAATGCATTTTGGGATTCAGTAAAGGATGAATGCGATACTTGCATACAAAGGGGCCCAGAAAGCAGAATCATTATATTGGCTACAGTCTGGAGTGCATGATGTCTTTAGATACACCCTGTGTAGTCAGCTCTCTATGTTGTGTGTGTTTTCAGCCTGTGGAGCGTCCCGTGTCGGAGACTGAAGGATTGTGGAGCGCTCAAAGCCCCAGCAGTGCTCTGCCTGGAAACACACTGAACTCCAGCACTGAACACACGGCCAAACCAGCTCGATCACACACCGTGAGTCACGCCGAGCATAATGAAATGCATTAGTCAATAAACACAGGAGCGTATATGGGCACAATAAATCAAAAGTCCCACACAATGGCCCGGTTTCACAGACAGGGCTAAGTTAAACCAGGATTAGGCCATAGTTCAACTAGGACATTTAAGTAATTTTTATTAACATGCCTTAGAAAAATGTTACTGGTGATCATCTTTAAACAAAACAAATGCACTGTAACTATTTAGTGCATAATCTTATTTCATTAAATGTTTTAGATATTTAATATTTTTTATAAGCTTTATTTAAATTTTGCATGAACAAATTAAAAGTCATATAGGGTGTTTTGCATTGTGACACTGGCAATAAATTATTTGCATGACTGTAAATTGTAAAGTACAGTTGTGTGCATATCAGTGTTTGTTGAATTTAATTTAAATGCACTGCATCTGCATCTGGACAGAATGATTTCATCACCGTGTTACAGAGTGTGGGTGTTAATATGAGGCGGATGTTTGTCTGAGATTGACCGGCATTACCTGTGACCTGCTGGACACTTTCACAGTCTCTTCCTCTCCAGATCGAGGTGATGAACAGAAGCCTGCTGATGGACAGAGATTCCACTTCCTGTGCGGCCAGCGGTGCTGCAGGTCCAGCTCAGGGCACCATGTTCCACTTCCTGTCTAAGCTCCGACGCCACACCAGCCTGGAGGGAGCGGGTCCATTCTTCAGTGTCAAGAAATGGAGACAGGACACCATCCAGAGAGCAGCGAGTCTCGACATGAGAGGTGAGGATGACCTGAAACACCACATGTGAAGTTCAGATCAAGTCGTTTCTGCAGTTCAGTTTGATTAAACTCTCTTCTGGGACTGTAGAGGATGTTTTGTCTCCTGAAAGATGTTTCATAGTTCAGTGAACAGTAATGATTCTTCATGATATGAGCTGCAGTATTATTCAGCAATCACATTCTGTAAAACAATCCAAAGCCAGACATCCTGCAGTCTCCTTAAACAATGTTTTACACACGGAGATCTTATTCAGCCCTGACTGAGCCTGAAGAAGAGGAATCAATACCGGATCAATACGGCTAGAGTAGCTCAGTCTGGTTACAGTCATGTGACTGGAGTGAGATCTGATTGGTTCAGAGATTTCAGGACAAAAGCTGCTTCCTGATAAGTCGATTATAAAATAAACGCATTATTCCTCACCTGATGTGAAAGGTCAGTCAGTACGGCATGCTCATTTCCTGCTAATGAGTTACAGATTGCATTACATGCGCTCATTATTGAGGATGAGGGGAGTCATGGCGCCTCCTTTCCAAGCTTCTTTGCTTCTCTGTAGCTCCAAAACCTGCTGACGTGTACAACACACTGTGTGATCTCAGAATTGAAAAGATCAGATTCCATGCGATATGTGATCTGAGTCACATGTGAGCAATAAAATCAGATGTGGGCCACCTTTCAAAAGTTGCACTTCCTGGTCATTCCCATGTTTTCCTTTCATTCCCTTAGCTTCTCCGCGGAGACGTGCGTTTCAGAGGCAGCGGGCGGCTAGCGAGACTCTGGATCAGGGAGAAGAAACCTTACACGCTGGAGTCAGCGACTTCTTGTGGCAAAAACCCATTGCACAGCCACAGAAGGAGCCACCAAGACGCCTCTCGGCCGGTTCTTTGGATGTCACCGGAGGAGCTCCTCCTGCCCTCAGCAGGTACAGCCACTTCACCTCAGGATCTCCTATGTGCATTGTTTGGTGAACCACTGCTATAAAGTTTTGATCCCACCTGCCCAGAAGTTTCTAGTGATCCTTGATTAACTGGTTCAGGTGTCTAATTAGTATTAGAGCAAAACTCTGCAGGTTTGTGGACCTTCAGGAGTAAAAATTAGACACACTTGAGTTAGGGGCATCCTATCCTGCTCTCGGAGAGCACATGTCCTATAGCAGGGGTGCCAAATCCTTTTCCTGGAGATATACCTTCCTGCAAAGCTTCATTGCAACCCTGACCAAACACAAATTAAGCAGATGAATTACTGGGATTTTCAGGAGCACTGTATAGCTGCAGGTAGGAACAGGATTAAGGCACCCCTGACCTCGAGATTATCTCAAACCTGACCTGAAAGTTTTTTCTGATCTGGAAGACCATGATTGGCTGGTTTAGTTGTGTTTTAATAAGGATTGTAAACAAACATTTAAGGATAGTGGACCTCCAGGAGCAGGTTTGGACACTCCAGACCTATGAAACAGAGCTCTCAAACACTCCCCACTAATGCACATTTTGGATATCGCCTTTATCGGTCTAATCCAACTAAAGTCTTCCAGTCTCTACTAATGAGCTGGGTTTGTTGAAATCATGAGTGACCGATGAAGGATGTGCAGTTGTGGTGGGTCCCCAGGACAGGTTTGACAAGAACAGCTGAAGTTTAGCTCCAACCTGTCCATGCACGCTTTTCTCAACATTTCTTGTACTACTGAAAAACTTTGATTAAATGCTTCCGGTGTGTTTAATTATGGTTGAAGCTAACTTGTGTGGGACAGTGGTCCTCCAGGAGCAAGATTGAACATCTCTGAATTAGAGGAACATTATGCACCTAAATGTTCAGTTTCAGGAATCGCGGCCCACTTCCAAAACAAGTCTTGATGCACCTCCTAGGTTTTTTTTTTTTAGCAACTGAATAGAGTAATCTTGGGCAAATGCTCATTGCTCAAAATCAATGCTCGTTGACAAATTCTAGATTCTGTAAAATTATTTTTATTATATTTTTAAGTACAATCTAGAATTTTTGCAGAATGAAACTGAATTTTCCTGCCCTTACTCTACTAGTAATACAGAACATTTTACTGTAACATAACAGCTTTGTTTACCTTTAGGTTAGAGGTAGAAGCTGTAATGGAGCTCAGAGTCAACTCAGATGCAGTGAAAGACAGGACTCCAACATTGCCCCCAACCCATGGACCTCTGGAAGTGGAGGATGGGGAAGAGGATGGACAGGAGATGATGGCAGAAGCATCAGGAGGCGGTGCTGAAGAGTATGGACCAGTGACTCATCAGGAGAGTCTAGAGCAGCCCAACCTGTACCGCGACATCTGGAGCCTGAGAGCATCACTGGAGCAGTACGCCTCCTCCGACCTGAGCAGCAACGACAGGGACTCCACTCGCAGCGATGCTGACAGCATTTGCTCAGCGGGAGCATCGAGAGCGGGCGTCCCTGGCTATCAGTCGCAAGACATCGATGATGATATAGACGGGGACGGAGAGCTTCCATATGATGACATGGTCAGGGAAGCTGGGCAGAGGAGAATTGGACACGACAGCGTAGACTCTGAGAGAGGAAGCGACGGAGAGGCAAACAACCGGAAGCTTCTGCAGATGGACAGCGGATACGCCTCAATCGAGGCTCCTTGCAAGGCTCCGGAGGAATTCAGATCGCACGGGAGTAGCTCTGGAAAGACCGCATCAGAACGTCGCCGCTTTTTCACCAATTCTGGACGCAAAGGCACAGTCTGTGAGAGTTTTGAGGCACGGTTGTTCAAGGAGGAGCTGGAAGACGAGGCATCGGAGAGCAGCGCAAGTTTGGAGGCAGACACTCCCGCTACAGTTCCCCACCAAGAACCCATAACCAAACCCAGGCCACGCTTCCAACGCAGAGACTACAGCATCGATGAGAAGACGGAGGCCCTGTTTAATGAATTCCTACGCCATGACCCCCAGTTTGACCAACAGGGCTCGCCCTCCTTGCGTCACCGGCACCGCTCCCGAATCCATCTCAGGAAGCAGTGGCAGCGCAGCAAACAGTACAGCGACCCCGGTGCCACTCGATTGTCACCATCTCTAGAGCGTCAGCGCTGCTATCCACTACGCCGAGGCGACAGCGCCAACTACCCCTTAGACACACGCTACCACAGCACCTTGCCTCGCATCGCTAGCGCCGCGGACGAGGAGGTCAGCGAGGGAGCAGCGAGTACAGAATCACCCGAGCCGGGAAAATCCGGTCCAGAGCAGGAGGATGCTGATCCGCTCTCAGAAACAGGCAATTCTGGTCCAGACCTGGAGGAAAACGCAAACAACAGCAGCAACAACACAAGCCCACATCTCTTTTCATCGCAAACAAAGGACAACAGTGCCAGGCGTTGTGGAAGACCGGAGGACTTGGGAACAAACGCTCATCCCACAGATTCACATAAACATTCACAGATGGACTGTGGTGGACCAATGGCTACATTTAGTTCTCATTTGCATTCACATACAAACACACTCATGCAGGATCCCACTAATCCGGATCAGGATTCAGACTACATACGTCATGCTCTCACTGACATCAGTCCGTCAGACAAACTGGCGTCCACACTGGACGATCGGCTCTACTCCGACCTGAGGACTCAAACAGGGAGTCAAGAGTGTGCTGTGACCGTAAGCCGCACCTCACCAGATCTAGAAGAATAAAGAGCCGTTCACGCTAAGAACAATAACTATAACCAAGAAGTTGTATCAATCACTGACTCTAAGAGAACGGCGAAGTCCACACCATGATACAGAAGAGCGATATAGTTGGAATCACGCTCTTTTCCCGCTGATGAGTGAAAAAACATCATCAGCCAATCTGACTTAAACATGAGCATTTAATATCCTCAAAAGACAAAGAGAACGTTATTGTCCGTTGGTGTGGACACTAATATAGTTAAGTTCTTGTAAGTTTGAATCGTGTTTGAAAAGGTACAGCACCACCAATGGGAATATCGACTGATGTCTGATGTCAAGTCTGTTTTTTGGCTGTCAGTAACTCCTTTTCCATCGTCAGGGTGCTGGTGCCGGGCATCTAATGTCCTCATCATGTAAAGAACAAGAACTCGATCTAGAAACAGTGATGCTAATCTAGATCACGCCCATTATGATTAACGAACACCCCGCTTCCACGTACATTACATTGCACTGCAGCACTAGACACTTTCTGTTTGCAATCCAAAATGGAGCATGCATTATTATGATTTTGAAAGACTTGGCCGTGATTATTTGTGGGCAGCTTGTGCTCGTCAGTTCTTTATATCCTGAATCCTGGCACCAGCACCGTTCCTGTGGAAGAAGACCAAACATCACATTTATAGAAATGACAATAACTCTACTTCAGTAGAACATGAAACAGAATGAATACAAGCATGCGGTCTAGTGGACACATTAGCAATAAACACACACAAGTAAAGGTGAGGTGTGTTGTCTATCAGTGAAATACAGTCAAGCATAAGCCCTGGTACACTGATCATCGGCAAACAGTCATTACTCTAGAAATTACACACTTCACCAGAGTAAATGTAAGAGTTTAAACTGTGTGACCACATCCAACTTCATCTGATCTTGAAAAGGGACTAAACATAGAAAGACAGAACATCCTGAGTCCTTGTCATTAAATCACTGATGTTAAGAAGATCAGCGCTCAATATCTCAGTTTTCATATAACTATTAGGATCATAAATGTGTCTTGAAAGCATTTATTCGGTCCAGATCATGTTTAGCATTGGAGAACGCGGGTAAGTGTAGGTGAATGTATCTAGATCACTCTAAACTGTCATTTTAAATTATAATTCCTTTGCAATAAAGGTACTTTTGTTGGGTTTATGCAAAAAAACACATTTATTTCTCGTTTGGAAACCAAAATTCTCATTGTGCACTATTATTTTAACCTGCAAAACCAAACTGACAGAAGCATGTTGGCTAGTTTAAAACTTCATTAGTTACACAGGGTCCAGTGAGCTAGAAGCAGCAACATGAGCTCTGATAAACGTGAAGCTGTCAGCTAGATATCACATAAAATTAAATATTACACAACACATTAAACAAAACCCGGAGCTGAAGGGGATTTTCTGTGGAACTGCTGCCATGGAAACAGGCGTGTAAGCGGTCATAGGTCACACGCCAGAGACGAAGCAGCACCGTTCTGCTGATTCTGGACAATCTCGTCTTTTCCTCTCAATGCATTCATAGATTGTTCTGAAAGACTGGTTTGAATCAGCAGCAGAAGAGAGTTTCCTGCAGCTCCAAAAACACATCTACAAACCCATGACCCCAGTCTCTCAGAAATAGTGGGAGATTTCACAAATAAGAATAAAAAAAAACTTTTTTTTTTTTTCTTTTTTAGAAACATTCCTATTATCTTCATGAGTGACCACAAAATATTTGACAATTTGCTCAAAAATGTATTTTTATTACTGCAATACACAGTGATGATGTACTGACTTAATAACAATATAACTCTCTATTCCCAGTGATGACTTTAATAATGCAAATGACTAAACAAACCCAAAGATGTCTGTATGCATTGCAGTAATAATCATTAGTGAGTAATAGTCAGGAAAATAATGACAAATCAAATTTCAAAAGCAAAAAGAGACTTTACGGTTCACGCGAGAGTCATGCAGAGGTGAAAAGAAACACTCACCTAAAGTCAGATGGGGATCATGCCTGAAGAGCATCTTCTCGTTCATCAGCAGGGATTTACAGCTTCTGACATGCTTTCTGTTTCTCAGATACAGACGGAGCTCAAATCAACATCTCAGATTTGATGGATCAAAAAATTAGGTTTCATTCTCAGATTTCTGAACCAATAAAACAGCTTCACCAATAGTTTGTATAACCTCTTAAAAACTGGGCCATAAAAAGTTACACAAGTAGTTACTTTTTTATGAAGTAATGCTATATTGTAATTCATTACTTTTAAAAGTAACTTTTCCCAACACTTTTCGTAAAATGATGGTTTCTGTATAGATCACACTGGACCGTGCAGTGCATTATGGGAAACCGTGAAAGCAGGACAATTCTGCATCAGCTACTCACTCACGTGACGCTTTATGTGGAGCACAAATGGAGACGTTTTACAGAATGTTCATGCAGCCCTTCTCTAGACACCAAACTCCAAAATGTCACAAAAAGCAACATCTCCTCTGTGTTGCACAGAAGAAAAAAGTGCATTTCAAAGGAAATTATGACAGAACCTTTGATCTTACTGCAAGCCTTTACGCATAATGCAACAAAGGTATTTATAATGTACATTGTAATGCATCGTAATTATTAACTTTTCATAAAGTCATTCTGATTTCTATCCAAGCACCGAGTCACTTGTATGGAAACTTGTTGCTTTAACAGAAAAAAATTATAAAAGATAATTGCGAATTTCTTTTCTTACAAATTCTGACATTATCCAGCTATTTCAAAAATGGAATTGTGAGAGAAGTCAGAATTACAAGAAAAAGGGTCCAAATCGCGAAATATAAACCACTGGGTGAAAAAAAAAAAAAAAAAAAATACTGAATTGCAAGATATAAACAATTGCGAGAAGTCTGCGAAATATAAAAAAAAAGAAGAAAAAAAAAGAAGAAAAAGTCAGAATTGCGTCAGTTGTGAGAAAACATCACAAATACCTTTTCATTTTTTGACAGAAAAAAAAAAAAAAGTTGTCAAGATGTAAACTCAAATCAGAGATAAATCCTGGAAGTACAAATTCGGATTCATATCTCAAAATTCAGAATTTCTTTCTTGCAACTCCACGAGAAACAAAGTCTGAATTGTGAGATAAAACAATGCTATTATTTGTATATTTGTTTTTATTCCGTGGAGAAACGGTAATAAAAGATGAAATGTCCATACACTGCACTTCTCTCAGTCAAACACAAGCAAATAAAGACCACGAGCTCAGCTTCAGTTGGGATGTATTTTATATAAATAATACTTAAAAAATATTTATGGGGAAAAACCAAACCAAAAACCAAATGGGGAAATGAACCGCGAGCATCTCTCCGTCCGCTGTGGCACAGCATGCAGTATAAACATCATCTATGAGACCTGATCCACCATCAGCTTCCTTCACTGCAGTCAGTGACCGGAGACGAAACTAAAGGAGGTCGGGTCAGACGATCGGAGAGGGAGAGAGAACCGAGTGGAAACATCTTCTCAAGTCAAATCGGTCCGTCCCAGATAAAGTCCTGGCACTGTGTGTTAGTTCATCATCTTCATCATCATCATCATCATCATGGCGAAGTGTGCGTCGGGAACAGCGTTCAGTACTGACTGCTGGGAAACAACAACATAAACCTGCAGAGAAGAGAAGAGGAAACACATCACAGTTCGGCGCTGACGAGCAATCGTCTCGTTCAGATAATGAGTGTGAGGGACTGTTATTAACCCCACAGCAGCTGCTGGGACATCAGCGCACACACACACACACACACACACACACACACAGTAACGCTATTTGCACACTGACTCCCAAATTTTCGCATGTGTTCTTCCAGTTTTTTTTTTTGTATTCACCATCCTTTCCCATCAAAATGCATGCTATGAATGTGAAAACGCAGAGGATTGAACATGATCACAATTTTTTTCTCCTGTCAGACGAAAGTTTCGGATGCAGTGTGTAAACATGATTGACACAACACGAGGTCGTATTTATTTTTCAACGTGCGAAAATTAAGTGCCGTTCTCGTTACACTGTGTGACTTTATGCGATTTCCTCATGTTTCGAGATGAAAGAGTAAACCGATTTCCATCCAACTGCATCCAATCGAGCAGAACTGAAGAAGAACGAGCTAAATATAGACACGGAGAGAGAAGAGAGAGAGAGAGAGAAGAGTCTGAGTCACTCACTCCATCAGAGAGAGAGAGAGAGAGAGAGAGAAGAGTCTGAGTCACTCACTCCATCAGAGAGAGAGAGAGAGAGAGAGATAGAGAGACAGACAGAGAGAGAGAGAGAGAGAGAGAGAGAGAGAGGAGTCTGAGTCACTCACTCCATCAGAGAGAGAGAGAGAGAGAGAGAGAGAGAGAGAGAGAAGAGTCTGAGTCACTCACTCCATCAGAGAGAGAGAGAGAGAGAGAGAGAGAGAGAGAAGAGTCTGAGTCACTCACTCCATCAGAGAGAGAGAGAGAGATAGAGAGAGAGAGAGAGAGAGAGAGAAGAGTCTGAGTCACTCACTCCATCAGAGAGAGAGAGAGAGATAGAGAGAGAGAGAGAGAGAGAGCAAGAGAGAGAGAGAGGGAGAGAGAGAGGAGTCTGAGTCACCCGAGAGGTGAAGTGATGGAGGGAGACTGAGTCATCACATTCACTGCAGCATCTCATCAGCATGAGAGGAACCCCACCCTGAACACACACACACACACACACACACACACACACACTTCCTGTCTCACTGGATAACACTGATCATCCTCAGTTCACTGCTGATCATTAGTGACATCATCAGACACTGATATATTAGAGGACACTACTGGTCAAAAGGCTTCATTTATTGAATAAAAATACAGTAAAAATTGTGAAATATTATGGCAATGTAAAACAGCTGTTTTCTGTGTGAATCTGTGTTAAAGTGTAATTTAATTTAGTGTAAATGTTGCTGGCCCAATCAGAACTCATGTATTTCTGAAGATGGACTTTATAGGAGGAAGTCATCAGCACGTTTATATGACAGTGAAAACAGCGGTATACAGAGAGGTGAATTGTGTGAAAAATACTGTGTTTAAAAATAAAAAACAAAAAATGTGACCTTTAACACAGAAAACAGCTGTTTTACATTATAATAATTTCTCACAATTTTTACTGTATTATGATCAAATAAACGCAGCCTTGCTGAGCAGACGAAGCTCTTTCATCCCAAACTCTTGTCTGGTAGTGTTCATAACCCGAGCATCTGTTCACACGAGGAGTGTCACCTGTACAGAGGTGCAGGTGTGCAGCGGGTCATTGCTGCTTGCAGGTGGAGAGCTTGCGGATCTTGCTGGCGGCGGAGAGGCCCTTCCTGGAGGGATTGGAGGAAGAGCTGGAGCGCCGCTCGGATTTGGGCTTCAGTGCAGCCGACTCCGTCCCGTTCACACACACCGGTTTGGCCACGGCACAGGTGCGCTCCGGAGAACGCTCTTCTTCATCCTCCTCCTCATCCTCCGGGACCTGCCCTGTTCTCACACACACACACCGGGAGCGTTAGGGACATCACAGACACTGCCACTTTTTAATATTAAAAGTTGAATTTTTTATTTTAACTATAATATTTAATTTTAATAAAAACACCCCCCCCCCACACACACACAAAATCAAATTTTTATAACATTTTTACAAACTTAAACTACCAAGGTG
This sequence comes from Carassius auratus, assembly GCF_003368295.1. Taxonomy (NCBI): domain Eukaryota; kingdom Metazoa; phylum Chordata; class Actinopteri; order Cypriniformes; family Cyprinidae; genus Carassius; species Carassius auratus. Next base: position 584,353 of record NC_039244.1, read on the forward strand.
CTGAAATGTAGATGTGGGCGGAGTCAGTGTGCTCAGTAAGCCCCGCCCCCTCACCTGGCACAGTGAAGTCCTGAGTGTAGATGATGTCATCCTCCGCGTCGAAGAGCTCGTCCTCGTCCTCAGTGTAACCGTGCAGATCCTCCAGGTACGGCATCACCGTCAGGCTCCTCCAGGGGTCACGTGTCTCTGCGCTGGGGGGGATGGGCACCGGAGGCTCCGTGGGGGGTGTTTCTTACGCACCCAGCTAAACAGGAAGAGGAAGTGACCTGAGAGACCGATCGTGATGACATCATCTGGAGCAGAGTCATTAAAGTTTACTAAAACCAGAAGAAACCTTTTCCATTATTTAAACAATGTAACAATTCAAACACAATATATTTAGATAGATCAAAAATACAGTCAAAATAGATAAATATTATTCTGATGTAAATCATCTGTTTTCTGTGTGAATCTGTGTTAAAGTGTAATTTATTTCTGTGATGCTCCGCTGTATTTTCAGCATCATTCCTCCAGTCTTCAGTGTCACATGATCTTCAGAAATCACAATAATATGATGATCTCAGGTCAGCTCCAACTTCATTAGTGCACGTGCTCATGAACACTTCCGTATCCATGGAAACCGCATCCGTTTCCTCGTGCGCTGCTGGATGAAGATCTCAGATCCAGGCCAGGTTTATTTCTAGCTCATCTCTCCCACTCTCACCATCCTCACTTCCTCTTCCTCCCACTCCCTAATGATCTGACTCAAGTTTGGAACAGAATCGAGTGTCTCCAGAAGCGGAGATCGTTTCACATCTCAAGCTGAAGAGAACCTCTACTGTTCTTCATCGTCTTGTTATCGGTTATCTTACTCACTTGTGTTGTCTGATGCGCTGTATTGAAAACCTCTTGACAGGATCATATTCCAGCATCCCTGCGGATAAAAGCAGCTCAGATGAAGGAACGGACACTGAGGGTCGAATCATGCGCAGACAGTGAAGATGCTAGTACATATGACAAACATATTAAAGTACCGTTCATTAACCAGCTTAGCTAGCAATTGGGAATTTTTAGACACATATGCTTGGATTACATACTTAAAAATGTGAATATTGTATAAGTGTGTGAGAGTGTGTGTGTGTGTGTGAGTGTTTTCTCTGAGCTGCAGATCCAGCATCAGTGCTGGATATAAATGTCACAGCGCCATCTAAAGGTCAAAGCTATGAACTACAGCACAGCAATGAAACAGCTGATCTGCACAAGAGGATACAGGACACTTCATTACATAAATGTGCTCAATTTGAATTTCATTTGATGCATTTACTCTGTGTTTGGAAACAGTGGTGAATTTAATAAAGAATAAAGAAGGTGATTTTGAGTTTATATTAAATATTTGTGACTTTTTGGTTTAAATTCCAAGACTGTATTTCACAGTTCTGGTAAGAAACATCGTTCTCTCTTTTATAAACCCACACTTCTGACTTTTTTCCCCTCAGAATTGACAAACTTGCAATTGTTGAGTTGAATCAAGTAATAAAATTAGAACTATGAGATAAAAACTTACATTTGTAAGAAAAAAAAATCTAAATTGTGAGCTCAAATGGATAAATGTTATTAAAATGTCAGGTTTAGCTGTAGGGTTAATGCTATATGTCCTCATGTGAATAATACGCAGACTAGTGATTAAATCAAATCATGCTTTAAAAGTAGTGTAATCATTGCATGTTTCATCCATAGTTTGTCGATTGAAACGGTCTCGGACACAGTATTATATAAAGATGATCTACACATTCAGACGTCACACACACACACACACTTCACCTCTCAGCAGGTCGGACAGCTGCGGGCCGCACTCCTCAGGAACCGTGTAGTCCCCCTTCCCAATGTTCTCGAATAGCTTATAGATGTTGTCCCCCTCGAACGGGTACAGACTCGTGGTGATGTTGTATCTGTGAGGAGACACGCTCAGTGATGATGGTTTATAATGTGTTGAAGACAGAGCTGTTGTTAATCGATCTGATCTGCTCACTTTAATTCCACTCACACCACAGTCACTACATCTGCTCTACTAGTAATAAACACATTCTTTCTCTTTCTCCTTTCTCCATAAACTGTGTGTGTGTGTGTGTGATGCTCGAGCTGATGTTTCTTCCTGAAGGTCAGAGTCTGGAGGAACTCACAGTGTGACCCCAGCAGACCAGATGTCCACCTTGAACCCCGAAAACGTGTCCAGGCCGTTGGCGATCTCTGGAGGCTGGAACGCTGGCGACCCCTGACTCGTCCGACACGTGTCGTCCTCCGCAAACGGGTGGAGCGCCTGGGGGTCAGAGGTCAGAAGCTTTACTTTCACTGTTCCTCAGTGGAGGAATGATCTTCACAAGCCTCCAATCACAATGTTCAAATTAAGTTCTTAGCAATGTATATTACTAATCATAAATGATGTTTCGATATATTTATGGTGGGAGATCTACTAAATATCTTCCTGGAACATGATCTTTACGTAACATCCTAATGATCTTTGGCATCAAAGAGAAATGTATCATTGTGACCCACACAGTGCAGGGACACAGATCAGGATGCACGGGGTTAATCAGTTAAACGAGCTCAGGGTGCTGATTAAACGCAGACGGCCGTCTCACCTCTGCTACTCCCAGGTCAGAGATCTTCAGCGCCCCGTCTGTGGTCAGCAGCAAGTTTCCTGGTTTAATATCTTTGTGTACGATTCCCTGACTGTGCAAGTATTCAAGACCGTCCAGAAGCTGACAGAAGTACCTGAGAGAAGAACAAGAGAGAGACAGCTGTGTGTGAAAGACCAGCTGAAGCTCTGTGTGTGTGTGTGTGTGTGTGTGTGTGTGTCTCACCCGTGAGCCTGAAACACTGGAAATCTCTTCTCTGGAACGCTGTCCAACATCTCCTGCATCCCACAGACACAATACTCCATCACCATATACGTGCAGCAGCGGTCAAGGGGTTAACATCACTCAGATTCAGCTTCACACAGCCTCAGCATCAACAACTTAAACCATCACTGACAATTAATGAAGCTGAAATAATAGCTAGAAACTAATCTAATCCTCAATGGATGCTCTGCAGTGAATGGGTGCCGTCAGAATGAGAGTCTGATAAAAACATCCCAATAATCCACAACACTCCAGTCCATCAGTGAACATCTGGAGAAGGTTTAGATCTGTTTAACCGCTGCTTGATCTGTGCAGATTTCTCTCCTGATTCAGACCAGAACACTTTTTCACTGGAGGAAGTGTTATTCTGGATTATAGACTCTATGTGTTTGAGTTAAAATCATCTTAATGCTGGATGTGTTTCAGGTTTTGTCTTCTCCAGATGTTCACTGATGGACTGGAGTGCTGTGGATTATTGGGATGTTTTTATCAGACTCTCATTCTGACGGCACCCATTCACTGCAGAGCATCCACACTCTCTCAGTGCGGCGGGTGGAAAGGATATATCTTCTGCTTCTCTTCGTTGTACAGCACATCCACCAGCTGGATGATGTTTTTGTGCTGCAGTCGTCTCAGCAGCTGAATCTCCCTGCAGGACAACACAAGACACACACACACACACACACACACATCACTGAGCTACAACAGACTGACACAAACATCATTTTGATTTTGACAACATATATTGATATCTATCGATCGCAGTATCTTCAGTGAATCAAAGTCAGATCGTATTGTGATCAATGTCTGATTTATTCCCCTAATAAATGTGCACTGGATGCTGCTTCTCAGGTGCTGTCTATGTAGGGCAGGTGCACACACGTGAACTAATCAGAGTTTAACGGAGTCTCAAGCAGAAGACCAAACACAGCACACAAGGGTTTCGAAGCTCTCGTCTATTTAAAGCAGAAGCCCGCAGCTTCACTGCACATTATTTTAATTAATTTAAGTGCTCTGTGTGATTAAAGAGATGGAGATGATATTTCACACAGCGCAGAACGAACCAGACGAGTGAAACAGAACGATCAGTGAAGAACAGAAGAACCGCTGCAGGACTGGACTTTCTCACAGCTTTGAAAGACTGGTTCTAACACTGACCAGCACAGAAGGGAAGTTATTATATTAAGATGCAAGATTGTGAAGACAAACATTTATTAAAATAGTACTTAATGTAAAAAAAAAAATATATGAAAAAGTTGTATAATTAAATATAAAATAGAATATACTATTTTAGAATATAAATACTTTTTTTTAAATAAAACAGTGTTCTTAAACGATATTAAACTATAATATTTTCTTAAATTAAAATATATATTTTTAATAAAATATAACAAATATAATTGTTTATAAATAAAATAGAATAGATAAAATAGATTTTAATACATAAAAATATTTTATAAATTTAATAAACTTAAGAAATAAAATATTTTTAACAATGTTTATAAATAATAAATATTTTATAAAAAGTTTTTCATTAATTTTTAACATTTATTTTATATATATATATAAAATCTAAAATATTAAATAAAAATGTTCAAGAATATTAAAATTATGTTTAACTAAACATAAAACAGAATATAAAATCTAAAAATAATTGTAGAATATTTTAAATAAAAGATAACATTCTTATAAATATATTTTGTTCTTTTAAATATGTTTTTTAAATAAAAGGAACATTTTATTTAAATATATTCAATAAATTTTAATAGATACATATTTATAAATACATTTAATGAACTTATAATAATGATGAATAAATAAAAATAAATAACTAAATATTACATATAAATATTAAATAAGTAAAAAGATTTTCATTTAATTTTTATATTTATTTTATAAATGTGTATCTATCCATTTTTTTATATTATTTAAATAAAAATGTAAAAGAATATTAAAACCATGTTTAATTAAATATAAATAGAATATAAAATATATTTAAATAAACATTCTTATAAATACAAATATTTGTTGTTAAATAATTTTTTGTTAAAAGTAAATTTTTCATAAATAATAAATAAATAAATTTGAACACATACATATTTATAAATACATTCAATTAACTTTTTTATAAATAATATATTTTAACAATAATATATAAATACAAATATAAATTATAAAAATATAATATAAATATTATAAATAACAATAATAAAAATATTTTTATATTTTATAAATCTTGATCTATTATTCTAAATAGAAATCAAGTTGATTTTGACTCATGTTGGTGTTCAAACTCAAAGGTAAAGGAAGCCAGCAGCTCTTACTTCTTCACATTGGCCTCTCCGTTGGGAATCCTCCGGAGTTTCTTCTTCTTCAGGATCTTAACGGCTCTGCGACACAGAGTCTCCGAGTCCAGCATCTCCTTGACCTTCCCGTAGGATCCTTCCCCGAGCAGATCTCCCATCAGGTACTTCCCGATCAGCTTGGCACGCTTGCGTCGGGGCTGGTAGATGACCTCGGTGGAGTCGATGCGGTGGATGAAGGTGTCCATCCCCATCAGCTCGTTCTCCGTCAGGTACTCCAGATGCTGGAGCTCTCCACCCACACTCATCTTCCTCTCGCTCGCCCTCCGACGATCCAAACGCCCGACGGGAAGATTCGTATTCCGAAGCAACGGAGGAGCAGTTCAGATTGTGTAGATCAGTCAACTGGCATCACGAACAATCACCTAAAACAAACCAGTCTTTGAGCGTCCGCTGGTGTGGTTTCGGGAGGCTTTATTAGCCGACGCTGGGGATCTCTGGAGCTCTGCACATCTCTGCAGAAACACCCGAAAACCAGAACTTCAGTCGCAGAGAAGCAGGAAACCTTGCATCGTCTCCGGAAGCATGGGAACGATTACCGACTTCAATTCGGCATTACGGGAAATCCATGACCGAGATCCAAAACACCTACGAGAAACGACTCGGAGATTAATCAGGGATTATGATTATGAAGTGTAACTGTCACACACTCATCGATCATATAAACACTGCAAGATCTCGTCTCTCCTCACACTCATATGAACAGATACTGCTTCATCGCTTCTGTCGTCACAAATGTAACTTTATTAATCTGAGCAACGCAATTATAAGGTATGAACAATAACCAGTTTCTTTAAGTGCAAAAACATAAAACTGACATTATAACAAACATGGATGAAAAAAGATCCATATAAAAGTAATAATAACTGCAAAAAAAGAAGAAAAAATAAATAAAAAATATATATAAAAATTAGAAAATATACAAAACGCTAAATAGAAACATTAAAAATATATAAAAAACATAAAAAAATTTTTTTAATTACATATATATATATATATATATATCTTGTCCATTAAGAGATATACCTAATTCTTTTTAATTCTAATGTACTTTGAATTGTATTTGAATTGGGGATTTATTTATTTTTTAACTCAAAAGAATGAGGCTTTGTTTTTGGCAGAAATTATTAGCTCACATGAAACCAACAGTTGTCTGTGCTTCAAAAAAAAAAAAATAATAATAATAAAATAAATAGAAAAAAACCTAAAGTAACCTAAAGTATTTATTATAGGATCTGGTTTAAAATGTAAAACATCTGAAAAAAAAAAAAAAAAAAAACATATAATAAATGCAATAAATTAATGAATACAATAAGTAAATAAACAAACAATAGATTTTAAAAAATATATCAAACAATGAACACAATACACAAATCCAATAAATAAGTAAACAAAAACAGTAAATTCATAAATGTATTATTAAATTTCAGAATTGTTGTAATTTTGGACACATAACTTCTAAAAACTGACATTTGTCAACATCATGATTTCTGTAAAGCTCCTCTGAAAAGTGCTTCATAACTAAAACTGATCTGACAGGTGTAGAGAAGGACACTAACCATCCACTAACTAACTAACTAACCACTAACTAACTAACCCTTGGTCTCCAGCAGCTGATGAGGGTCTGTGTTTACAGTAAATGACTCGAGGGACGTGTTCAAATGATCACTAATGATCCACACTGAGGGAACTAGCACAGCACTGAAAACCACTTTCTTCGACACACACACACACACACACACACACACACACACACACACACACACACACACACACACACACACACACACAGATATATATATGAATTAGTATGAGTTACCACAGTATTTGTTGAAGTATGATGTAATCATAAAGTAGCACAGTCTAGTCGTCTGATAGCACAGTGATGTTGTGATTGAGTGCTAATATTAAACCAGAGACACACAAACACACAATCCGGAGTCAGACCGCGATCAATCCGGCGTCAGACCAGCTCATACACCGAAACATCGGGGTGTGTGTGTTTGTGTGTCAGGGAACGCGCGGTTTGTGTCGACGGTAATGAGTGTGTTCGGTTAGCGGCGGCTAACGCTCTTCTCTGACAGACACTACGCGACAAACTCACCGACCTGAAGCTGTGGACACCGGCTCGACTCGACGAGGGACGGAGACTCACGCTTCTACTCCGCTTCTGCTCCTAAATCTCTTATTTTCTCACATCTGTTCCTCACAGCCGCTGCTGCTTCAAGGCTGCTGCCATCTTGTTTACTTCCCTCCCCTTGCTTCACCGCGCATGCGCAGAGCCGTGCACGCGCCCGTCGCCAGTCTCGAGCACGCGCGGCGCAAAACTTCACCGCTTCCCACCTGCATTTACATGATATATTATATTTATGTAACACAATTAATATTACCGAAATATTGTATACATTTTCCCACGGAAACATTGAATGCGTTTTCATGCAATTATAATAAGCTTGAGCCAATATTGTGAATAAACTCACCACATAAACCTGTTTTTATACAGTCTATGACATAAACACAACGCTTCGATGCTATTAAGCTCATAATCGTAGCAACTATAAGCGTATGCTAATCGTATTTTCCCCCCTGACAAATAAATATTTTACATATATGTCGTAAACAGTGCGATTCAATGAATATATATTTTTGAAATCTAAAATATATCGAGTTTCAACCTTCATATATTTAAATATATTTCAAAATGTGTTTTAGGGCAAGAAAATACATTTGCGATCTTACAGTTGGGCCTATATATTTATAGATATTTCTAAAAATACCCACAAACAATATTGGCAGAAAATATATTAACGTAAATTTGACAAATTATGTTTTTTTTTGGCCCTTTTTTAAATTTGTAAAAATCTATTTAAAATTAAAACATTTTTATTATTATTATTATTATTTAACTTTTGCCATACGAGTGTTGTCCTCTAGCTACTGCTTTACAATTTATTTAAAATACATTTTGAAACATTATTTTACATTTTATTAATGTAAAGCTGCTTCAGAACAATCTGTATTGTATAAAGCACCACATAAACAAACATGACTTGACTTATATATATATATATATATATATATATATATATATATATATATATATATATATATATATAGACTAAAATGAGTGAAATCCAAACTTAGTCAACTTTTTAATTTTAATTTAATAAAAAAAAAATTTATATTAAATTAATGTTGGGTCAAAACATTGAAGTAAAATGC